>NW_007097662.1:176059-191946 GCF_000164805.1 Carlito syrichta
TCGGGTCTGGGGCCCGGCCGGCGGGGTCTGCGCCTACCGTCGTCCTGGCCATAGCCCCAGCCGTGGTGGCCGGTCATGCCGGTGCAGTCCCCGCAGCCGTGCACCTGTCCGGTCGGCTCGGTCCGCTCCTTAAGGCTGCGGCTCCGGCCCGCTCGCTGCCGCGGAGCAGCCTCTTAAAGCAGCTGCAGGCAGGAGGAGCAGTTCGCGGGGGACCCGCCCCCCACCCCCCAGCAGGGCCAG
This sequence comes from Carlito syrichta, assembly GCF_000164805.1. NCBI lineage: Eukaryota > Metazoa > Chordata > Mammalia > Primates > Tarsiidae > Carlito > Carlito syrichta. Next base: position 176,300 of record NW_007097662.1, read on the forward strand.
AGAGGCCGGCCCTGCCCCGCCCTCGCCTGCCAGCGGGCCCCCGGAGCCCCGAATACAGATGGGGGTGTAGAGACAGGGGCTAGGAAGAGGCGAACCTGTCTTTTACCTCCTCCCCGGTCCTCCTCCTCATCAGCGCGGGTATGGACTCTGGGACAGGAGAGAGCCCCTCATGCTGAGGGGTTGCGTGGTCTCCGCATCGCATTCCCTCCCCAGGCTTGCCCTTGACCTGTCAATGCCACCACCAGGGATCTGAGCTCTGGGCCCTGGGTCCCCTGGGTTTGGAAAGTCCCCTTTAGACTGCAATGTGCCCTGACCATTGAGTTTCCAGATGTTTGCTAGAGCTGTTGCAGGAGCTGGCCAAGTCTTGGCTTTCCCGGGTATGCTCCATCAGCTACCCTGCAACTCTGAGTGCTTCTATTAGCCTACTTGACAGAGTAGGGGACCGAGGCCCAGAGAGGTGAAGTGACTTGCTCAAGGTCGTCTAGCCAAGGACTGAGGGATTCATTTCCAGTTTGTCTCCCTCTAGACACTGTGGTCTTTGCCACTTTGCCCTGGTAAGGCGGTGCCGTGGCAAGGCGGTGCTGTGGGTATGGGGGTCAGTCGGGGAGCCCTAGGATAGATGTGGGGACAGGATTAGCAATCCAAACCCTTGGCCTGGGTGGAACCAGAGCCCCAAAGGGAGAGTGGGGAGGAGTGGCATGAACCAATGGGTTATGAGGACGGACAGACCCACAGACACCAGCTGACCTCCCCATGGAACCAAGTCTGAGGCCCTGACTCCCACCTCCCTGCTTCCTCCTTCTTTCAGGGACTCTGCCTGTCCCTCTACAGCCTATTGTTTGTCCCTGCTCTCCTAGCTTTGCTCAGGCTGCTCACCCTGCACTCAACCTCATTGCTTGCCTTGGCCTAACATTTTCCCACCCACAAGCTCTGGTCCTTGCAGTGCCCTCCACCTGGTACGTCCTCTGTCTTCCACCCACTGGCTCCAGCCGGCCCAATCTGATTCATCTTGCAATGTGGACTTGTGCCAAGGATAGGGCTTGTCTCTGGCTAGGCCTCAGCAGGCAGTTTTGGAAAGACAAACAGATGGGTGGATGGAAGGACAGACAAATGGTCCCACCCAGGGTCTTGTACACGACAGGAGGTGAAGAGCCATTTGTAGACTATTGGCTGGTCAGACCTTGACCAGGGATGCTATTTCAAGCCCTGCTCTTCTTGGTATTTGTTAAGGAATTTGTTAAGGAATTTTGCCTGCCTGGCTCCCCTATACCTGGGTCTGTCTTGATTTCCCTCTCCCAGAACCTGAACCCCAGATCCTAGATAGAGTTGTAGAGATTAATTGACAACTGGTTGCCTAGACCAGCAGTCCCCAACCTTTTTAGCATCAGGGATTGGTTTCCTGGAAGACAATTTTTCCACAGACAGGGGTGGGGTGGGGGCGGGGTAGGGATCATCAGGCATCAGATTCTCATAAGGAGCATGCAACCTAGATCCCTCGCATGCACAGTTTACAGTAGGGTTTACGCTCCTATGAGAGCTGATCTGACAGGAGACGAGCTCCACTCCCCACCATTCACCTCCTGCTGTACAGCACAGTTCCTAACAAGCCATGGACTGGTACCGTTCTGCAGCCCAGGGGGACCCCTGGTCTAGACCAACGTCATTGACTGCCCAGCCCTGCGAAGCTGCCCCTCTCTGACCTAGGAGTGGGAAGAGGCCCTTAATATAAAACTGACCTTAGAGTGGGAGAGTAACTCATGACAGAGATGCAGGGGGCAGCCCCGAAGACCAGCATATGACAGAGAATCTAACATCATCAGGGACCCAGATCTCCAAGCCAGATATGTAACCTGCAGATGTAGAAGAAAAAAGGCATGCTTGCAGATGAGGCCTGTAGCCTCTGTCTCCCAGAGAAGACCACCACACTTTCTCCTGGGGTAGCTGTGATACCCTTAGGATCCACTGACCCACTTCCTCCTCACAGTGACTCAGCCCTTATCCATACTTATTTATACTACTTAAAAATGCAATTGGGCTGGTGTGGTGGCTCATGCCTGTAATCCCAGCAGTTTGGGAGGCCAAGGTGGGATGATTGCTTGAGCCCAGGAGTTTGATACTAGACCTCGTCTCCACAAAAAATTTAAAAAATTAGCCAGGTGTGGTAGTGTGTGCCTGTAATCCCAGTTACTCAGGAGCCTGATTACCTGAGCCCAGGAACCCACTGCATTCCAACTCGGCAACAGAGTGAGACCCTGACTACAAAAGTTTAAAAAAAAAAATACAGTGGAATTCTTCATATAATTTTGCATCCAGTTTCATCCACATAGCAACTCTGAAGAAATTTTTAATCTCATTTTACAGATGAGAGAAGCAAGGCTCAGAAAGGCCGAGTGAATGGGCTCAAGACTACACAGTGAGTGACTGATCAAGGATGAAAACCCAGGGTTCCTGGAGTCCCTCACTGGACATTGCAATTACTGGAAGGGGAAGAAGTGGATTTTAAATTTGACTCTCATTTGCGTATGTATGCGCACCTTCTCTCAAAGGACTTAAGAGAAGCTAGGGAGAGTATTTGCATCAGGGAAGGACACCGGAAGGGTGGAGGAGAGTGCAGAATAGGGGTGGGAAGGACACTTTTTACTGCTTTTCCTTTGTACCTTTTGAACAAATTAAAGTACTCTTTAACAACCAATTAAAAGTTGATCCAATTTTATTTTTCCTGCAGTCTGTCTTCAGCAATTTTCTCTGGGTACTGAGAACTCAGGCAGGTGAGAGGAACCAATGGACTATCCTCAGGTGAAGCCCCAGTTGCCCAAGCAACCTACTCAGGTCAACTTTTGGGAGCCTGTGCCCTCATCCAGGCATCTCCTGACTCCATTACATGCTGTCTTTAAAGCTGAATTGATTTCCCTGCTTGAGAGTTCCCTTTTTGGCCTCGTTGGCATCAGTGACTCCTGCTTTTCACTATTTATCAGGGAAGGAGAGGTGGGGGATGTGGGGACTATGATGAAGGCCAAGGGCAGGAGGGTCTATGGAGCTTGCAAAGCATGCCTCCTTCTCACTGTACCTTTTGTACAGGGTCAGTGAGCCAGGCTAGAGGCCCTATTCCTTGTAGGATTTCCACTCCATGTATGCCTTTATATGTGTACTTGCAGTGGGATAGAATGAGCCTGTGCTGCAGACTCAGATAGACCTGGAATGGCTCCCTGCATCACTGGCTGAGTGACCTGGGGCAGTTTGCTTCACTTCTCTGAGTCTGAATTATTTTCTTTTAATCTATAAGGTAGAAATAACGAGTGTAATGGGCTAATAAGATGATTCGATAAGGGGATGAATGTGAGATTCCTGGTGCCAAGGATGCTGGGTACCCTAGGACTTATGCTTGTTCCCCTTTTCCTTCTTCTTCTTCTTCTTCTTCTTTTTTTTGAGTTGGAGTCTCACTCTGTCATTCAGACTGGAGTGCAGTGGCCGCTCCCGGCCGCTGCAGCCTCAACTTGCTGGGCTCCGGCAATCTTTCCACCTCAGCCTTCAAAGTAGCTGAAACTACAGGTGCGTGCACCATGCCTGGCTAATTTTTTGATTTATTGTAGAGATGAGGTCTTGCCAAGTTGCGCAGGCGGGTTTCGAACCCATGGGCTCAGGCAATCCACTCACCTCAGCCTCCCAAAGCGCTGGGATTACAGACTGAGCCGCCGAGCCCGGCCTACTTTTTCGATTATAGTAGTGACAACTATTCATTGTAGAAAATTTGGAAGAATCAGAAAAGCATATAGAAGAAAATTAAAGTCACTGGCCACATAACTACCCAAGGATCACCATTATTAACATTTTAGTGGACATTTCTTTCTTTTTTTTTGAGTTGGAGTCTTACTCTGCCACCCAGACTGGAGGGCAGTGGCATGCTCCCGGCCACTGCAGCCTTGATCTGTTAGGTTCAGGGGATCCTTCCACCTCAGCCTTCCAAGTAGCTGGAACTACAGGCATGTGCTACCAAGCCTGGCTAATTTTTTGATTTATTGTAGAGATGAGTTCTCGTCAAATTGCCCAGGCTGATCTTGAACCTATAGGCTCAGGCAATCCTCTCACCTTGGCATCCCAAAGTGCTGGGATTATAGGTGTGAGACACTGCACCCGGCCTCATCTGTTTCTTGTTTTTAAATTTCTATTGATTTGCTTTTGTAGAGACAGGGTCTTGTCATATCGCTCAGGCTGGTCTTAAAATCCCAACCTCACGTGATTTCCTTGCTTCAGTCTCCCAAAGTGCTGGGATTACAGGTGTGAGCCACTGCCCTCAGCCGTGTCAGGCTTTTCTGATACAGGTTGATATCTCTTAACTGAAATTCTTTGGGATTAGAGTGTTTCAGATTTTGGAATATTTGCAGAAGTATCTTGGGGATGAGACCCAAATCTAAACAGGAAATTCATTTATGTCTTTAAAAAATTCTTAACCTGCTCTTTACACATTATTAAATGTCTTTATTTTTTGAGTCAGGGTCTCACTCTGTCACCCAGGCTGGAGTGCAGTGGCACAATCACGGCTCACTACAGCCTTGAACTCCTGGGCTCAGGTGATTCTTCCACCTCAGCCTCCCGAGTAGCTGGTACTACAGGTGTGTGCCACCACACCTGGCTAATTTTTAAATTTTTTTTTTTTGTAGAGATGGGGTCTTGCTATGTTGCGAAGGCTGGTCTCAAACTCCTGGGTTCAAGCAATTGTCCTGCCTTGGTTTCCCAAAGTGCTGGGATTATAGGCATGAGTCACCATGCCCAGCCTCATTTATGTCTTAGATACACCTTATACACATAACCTGGAGGTAATGTTATATAATATCCTAAATAATTATTTAACACTGTATGTAGAAACTTGAAAAAAATAATTTTATGCATGAAACAAAGTATTTGTATATTGAACCACCAGAAAGCAAAGCAAAGGATTTCTACTTTAGCTACCATTATGACATCTTGGTGCTCAAAAAGTTTTAGATTCTGGAGCATTTTGAATTTTGGACTTTTAGATTGGGGATGCTCAACCTGTATGTATTGGTACTACTTAAAAAACAATAGCATGCACTTATAGTCCCAGCTATTCAGCATGCACTATAGTCCCAGCTATTCTGGACACAGTAGCATGCACTTGTAGTCCCAGCTATTCGGGTGACTGAGGTGGAGGGATTGCTTGAGGCCAGGAGTTCAAGGCTATAGTACACTATGATCATGCCCATGAATAGCCACTAAGTGTAGTGTGAACAACACTTCTCCAGTCTGAACAACACAGGGAGACACCATTTTAAAAGGGAAAAGAAAAGAAAAGAAAAAAATCAGTATCATAGTATGGGAGGGGGATTTCCCAAAAAAACCCAGAATTTATTTATAAAAAATTTTGTACTTATTGTTACATGTTTTAATTTCAGTCACCTTTAAAGTACTCTCCATTTGATGCAATACACCCATTGAGATCGTTTTCCACTGCTCAAAACAGTTTTTTAACTCATAAATTTTGATGTCTTTTAGTGCTTCTGCCATTTTTTTGTTTCACCTGTTCCACATAGGCAAAATGTTTCCCTTTGAGGACTTTTTTCATCTGGGGAAACAAAACAAAACAAAACAAAAAAGTCACTGGGGTGAGATTGGGCGAATAGGGAGGATAGGGCACCAGAGTCATGCAGTTTTTGGTCAAAACAACTGAACACTCAATGCAGTGTGAGCAGGCACACTCATAATCACCAGTCATGACATGGGCAAATGCATTGAAAGAATCTCCAAAAAAAAAAAAAAAAAAAAAAAAAATTCACCAAAGCCTCTCACAACAATGCTAGCTGGTATACTGATGCTAATGGATTCCTAGAACACTTACCTAGTGGGGGAGTCCTGTATTCCAAGGGGCCCACCTTCCAAAAAATAATTCTGGGTTTTTTTAGGTCTCCCCTCACATAACCTCGTGAACAGTTCTCACCTAATGCCTTATGATAAACAATTTCCTTGCTTGGTTAGTCTTGGAGAACTTGACACTTAATATATGCACACTGCTCTAGTGGATGTGTTATTTCTAGTTTTCACTATTATAAATATCACTGCAGTGAACATCCTTACTTATACATCTTTATGCATGTTTGATGTTTTCCTTGGGATAAATTGCTAGTAGTAGAAATACTAAACCAGATGATATATACATTGCTAGTGATGTATATATCTAAGATGTAGACAGTCAGAAATTTATTATTTCATGTCACATGTTGGGCCAGGCATGGGTGGTACAATTATGAACATTATAGACTCACAGCTGCCTCAGGAAGCTTATGGGTTGGGGAGAGAGGCAAGAGGTCAACCAATGAGCACCAGGGTGAGAAGGGATAGGATGGGCAAGGGCAGGCAGGGAGAGCAGGTGGCTGAGGCCTGGGAAGGTGTCCTGGGCTGTGACTCATTCTTTGTGGCTGGTCTTCCACAGACTATAATCTCTGCCAGACAGAGCTAGTCCCAAACTTCCTGGGAGCCCAAAGGTCCAGTCTGCGCTGACTGAGACCAACTGGGAGGGATAAAATAACAGACCTGGGTTGGGGTCTGGCCAGATCTGTTGGGATATTTGTTTCTAACCCTGCATCATCTTTTAATTTTTGGTATTTCATTCTCCTCTCCAAGCCTCTGCTCTGTAAAATGAGGCTAGCAGCAATATTTATTGCACTGGGTAGGTGTGATCACAAGAGGTGAGGCATGTCAAGGGCCTGCCTGATTTAGAGTAAGTGCTCAGTAAATCAAAATAGGATTGTGGTTAGGGGCCTCAGTTTTCTTACCTGCTCAGTTGGAGATTGGCCTAGGTCAGTGGTTCTCAAACCTGAGCACAGATCAGAACCACCCGGATGGCTTGTTAAACATTTCCTGGGCCTTATTCTAGAGCTTCTGATTCAGCATCTCTGGGATAGGGCCCAAGAATTTTCATTTCTAACAAGTTTCCAAGTGATGTTGATACTGCTGGTGCAGACCACAGTTTGAAAACCAACGGTCGGCTGGGCTTGGCGGCTCAGCCTGTAATCCCAGCACTTTGGGAGGCCGAGGCAAGTGGATTGCCTGAGCCCGCGGATTCGAGACCAGCCTGGGCAACTTGGTGAGACCTCGTCTCTACAATAAAATTAAAAATAGCCGGGCATGGTAGCACACATCTGTAGTTCCAGCTACTAGGAAGGCTGAGGTAGAAGGATCGCTGGAGCCCAGCAGGTCGACGCTGGGGTGGCCGTGAGCATGCGTGCCACTGCACTCCAGCCTGGGCCAAGAAGTGAGACTCCAACTCAGAAAAAAAAGAAAAGAAAAGAAAACCAATGCTCTAAATAATTAGGCGATGGCTTCCTGGTCTGATCACTTCTGATTTTCTGCCCTCCAAGATAGGAAAAACCACCAGTGGGCCCTAAGTTCCTTGAAGGGATGGGTTGTGGTCTAATCAGCTTCCATGGCTCCAAACACAGGCACCTTTACACGGTTTTATGAGTTGAATTATATCCCCCATAGGAGTCGTCGAAGTTCCAGCCTCCCAATACCTGTGAATGTGATCTTATTTAGAAATAGGGACTTTGCAGGTGTAATCACATTACGATGAGGTCATTAGGGTGAGCCCTGATCCAATGAGCCCTGGCTGTGTCCTTAAGAGACACAGAGACAATAGCAAAGAATGCCATGTGACGATGAAGGCAGACATTGAAGTACTGCAGCTGCTAGCCAAAGATTGCGGTAAACCCCCCAAAACTAGAAAGAGACAAGGAAAGATTCTCCCATACAGGTTTCAAAAGGAGCATCATCCTGCCCACACCTTGATTTCAAACATCCAGCCTCCAGAATGATGAGACAATACATTTTTCTAGTTTTAAGTTACCTAGTTTGTGGTTCTTTGTTACAGCAGTCCTAGAAAATTAATATACCGAGGCATTTTTTAAATAGACATCAACATGAACCTTTTCAAAATCATTGACTTCACAGGTAGTATGACTCACCCCCTACCAAATTTGCATGTTACCTTCAGGCAGTTCATGATGGCAGTGAGCATGAGAGGCTAAACAATGAACTCTCACCTGCAACTTTTGACCTTCCTACATTCCCTAGGTGTATTTTATTATCTCTTATATTTTACCTGTCCAGTTGGAGAAGGAAATGTGACAGAATAAACACATGACGAGCTGGGAAAACCTCATGTCTCTGTTTCCCAACAGCTGTGTTCCATGGGAGCTGGAAAGAACCAGGGAAGGCATGGGCAACTGTGTTCCCACCCTAGTCCTGGGAAATTGCAATCCATCATCATCGTATCATTACCATAAAACTGCCCCCTCCCTTGTCCCCATCCTAGGGGATTGAGCATGAGGATCAGTGCTCATTTTCACCTTATTTCAGGCAATTATTAACCTGCTGGTGCCTGTTGGGCTTGGGAGATAGAGGGGAAGGAATCCTCATCTCCCTCCCAGCTGGTCACCTGGTCTCCAGCCCTCTTATCCCTCTTCCTCTTATGGTAAACTACCTCTTTGGCACCCACCCCCTTAGGATAGCCATTCTTTTCCTGAAAAACAGCTCTTTTTCAGAAGTAGAGGGCTTTCCTCTTTGCTTCTGTGTTCACAGTCCTCACAACCTGGCCCCTGCTGTCTCTCAAACTTCCTCTGACCATCCTGTCCTTCACCTGACCAAACTTACTCTGACACCTACAGCCTGCTATGCCTTCTCTGTCTCCTAGAGATGGAACTTGTTGTTCCTTATTCTCAAAACACCCTTCCATCCCCACACCACATGAAACAGTCCTGGAGAGAAGGAGTGGGTGAGGTTTCTCTGTGCACTCCTCAGTGCTCTGTTTCCCAGACCATGATGTCTGGTAAGTGTTTGTTTACTGTCCCTCTCCCCTTACAAGACTGTGAACTCTCCAAGCACAGGGGCCTGGACTTATTTGTCTTTGCACTTGTAGCCAGGAGCAGCTAGCTTTGTGGTTCAAAATAGACTTGTGGGTTTTTTCATGAGAGGTTGAAGAAACGGGTGAAAACCAATCATTATAGTAATGAAAGTTATTATTCAACAAGATTATTACTATTTGAGTTCGAGTCTCGCTCTGTTGCCCAGGCTGGAGGGCAGTGACATGCTCACAGCACCCATGGCCACTGCAGCCTCCACCTGCTGGGCTCAGGCAACCCTTCCACCTCAGCCTTCCAAGTAGATGGAACTACGGGCACGCACCACCATTCCCAGCTACTTTTTTTGATTTATTGTAGAGATGAGGTTTCGCCAAGTTGCCCAGACTGGTCTCGAACCCATGGGCTCAGGCAATCCTCTCACCTTGGCCTCCCAAAGTGCTGGGATTATAGGCGTGAGCCACCGTGCCCGGCCTCAACAAGATTTTTCTGTGTGTGAGTCTTGTCCCGTGTATTCAAAATCTTATCCTATTTATTTATTTATTTTTTGAGTTAGAGTCTCACTCTTGTCGTCCAGGCTGGAGGGCAGTGGCCTGCTCAGTGCATGCAGTCGCCGCAGCCTCAACCTGCGGACTCAGGCGATCCTTCCGCCTCAGCCTTCCAAGTAACTGGAACTGCAGACGCACGCCACCACGACCGGCTGGTTTTTGTGATTTATTGCAGAGACGAGGTCTCACCAAGTTGCTCAGGCTGGTCTCGAATCAACATCTTATTTAAGGCTAAAAGATACCTATGACCGAGACCCATTTAACCCCACTGCACAGATGAACAAACTGATTTGAGAGGTAAATAACAGATCTCATAGTCAGTAAGTGATTAAAATTCAAGTACGCTTGATTCCAAACCCAAGTCCCCCATAGTTACTGCACTGACGGAAGTACGAACTGGTAGGCTAGCGCAGCTGGGACAACAGAGCGACCCGGACCACCCGTTGCAGCCGGGATCCTGGCCGCAGCCGCGTACGCCCGGGCGTAGCGGTGACGCGTGCGCAGTGCAGCGGCGGCGCCCCCTGCGGGCGGTGCGCAGGAGGCGGTGGCGCCTAAGGGACGCTCAGTGCGCCTGCGCGCGTGTGGAGCTGGTTGGCGGCGCTCGGTAGGGGCTCGGCTGTTCTCTGCGGGGCGGGTGCGGCCATGGCGCAGCCCGGGAAGCTGCTCAAGGAGCAGAAGTACGACCGGCAGCTGAGGTGAGCCGGGGCTCACTGAGCCGGGACGGGCCGGCGGCCTTCCCTGCGTCCTGGCCGGGTCTAAGCGCGCGGGCGGCGCTGATCGGGCCTCCCTCAGGCCTTCTTTCAGGCCGGGCCGGGCCGTGTGGGGCGCGGGAAGCCGACGAGCTGGGCTCCTTCGCGGGCTCCGAGGTGCGCCGCGAGGGCCGGGACCCCCTTCCTCAGAGCAGCGGGCCCGCCCGCCTCGCGGTGTGCGGTTCGAGGGACGCGCTCCCCGGCGCCAACAGGGTCTCCAGGGCGGCTGCGCTCAGGCACCCCTTTTTCCAGATTGGGGGGATCGGGGGCACCCCATCCTTCTGCCGAGAGCAGGAGTGTTAGGCATTGGTCTAAGCCAACGCTGTTCCATCGACATATATTGTTAGTCTCATGTGAACCGCATAGGTAATTATAAATTTTCTAGTAGCCACATTAAAAAAGGTGAAAAAAAAAATCCAGGTGAAATTAGCTTATTTAACTCAGTATGTCCCCAAATATTTACTATTTCAGCACGTAATCTGTATAAGAAGTTACTGAAATATTTTAATATTATTTATTTAATTTATTTTAAAGATGTGGGGTACAATTCAGGATTAGGCATACAGCTGGTCATCGTACAGGTGAAATATTTTAATTTTTAAAAAATACTGTCTTTGGCCAGGCGCGGTAGCTCATGCTGTAACTCCAGCACTTTGGGAGGCTGAGGTGAGAGGATTGCCTGAGCCCAGAGGTTCAAAACCAGCCTGGGCAAGTTGGTGAGACCTCATCTCTACAATAAATCACAAAAATTAGCCGGGCTTGGTGGCATGTGTCTGTTGTTCCAGCTACTGGAAGGCTGAGGTGGAAGGATCGCCTGAGCCCAGCAGGTCGAGGCTGTGGTGGAGGCTGTGGTGGCCGTGAGCGTGCCACTGCACTTCAGCCTGGGAGACAGTGAGACTCCAACTCAAAAAAAAATACTGTCTTAGAAGTATGGCATTTTACACTTACAATACATCTTAGTTAAGACTAGCTTCTTTCTAGTGCTTAGTAGCCACATGTGACTAGAGGCTACCTTAGTGGACAATGCAGGCCTGACCCATCAGTCTAGTCCTTGGCTACTTCTCCATCCTTGCCTTTTCTCCTTACACTCCCCATTCCTGAGCACTTTCTATGTGATGAGGCAGTGGAGATTAGCAAAACTGCTCAGCCTCCCACCTTCCTGGAGCCTCTGACACAAGAGAAGTTATTTGTCCCTAAGGTCAGGAACTTGCATTTGCACCAACAGCTTAGTGCTGTATAAGGGGCTTTGGGCACTCAATTCTGAAAACACCCTTGAAGGCAACTGCTCCCTGTTCTTTACAGATGGGGAAACTAAGTCTTGAAGAAGTTAGGTTACTTGCTTAGAGCCCCCCATATTTTTGAGCCAGGATGTAAACTCAGGCCCTTCTGTTTTTTTTCAGAGCTGTTAGTCATATCATTCTGCTTCCAAGCTTCTAGAAAAAGAAACAAGGTGACAAAGCCATTGAAACCAACTTTTGCTTTCTTGTAAATTCTTGGAGTTCTTGCATTTTTTGAATGCAGATACAACCATATTCCACAGAACTGAGAAGATACGAGATACTAAGCAGTTGTAACAAAAGAGGGTTTTGCTGAGTCCTTTCCAAACTTTATGGCCCAAACTACCTTTCATAGTGAAAGCTCATTTTTGGTTTTGAAATGTCAGAGGAAAGCAGTTAGAAGCAAAGTACAGGCCGGGCTCTGGCTCAGCCTGTAATCCCAGCACTTTGGGAGGCTGAGACTAGTGGATTACCTGAGCCTGTGGGTTCAAGACCAGCCCCGGGCAACTTGGCGAGACCTCATTGCTACAATAAATAAAAAATTAGTCAGGTGTGGTAGTGCGCACCTGTAGTTCCACCTACTTGGAAGGCTGAGGTGGAAGGATTGCCAGAGCCCAGCAGGGCGACACTGACTCAAAAAAAAAAAAAAAGAATCAAAGTGCAGCAGTCATTAAGTCATTAAGTCCTGGGCTCTACTTAGGCCAGCAAGAGAGAGAATTGATTTGTTTGACCTCTTCTTGAAACATGTTACCTAATTATTATTATTATTATTTTTGAGATGGGAGTCTTATTATGGTATCCAGTTTAGAGTGCAGTGGCTCTTCACATGTGCAATTATAGTACACCACAGTCTCGAACTCCTGGGCTTGAGTGATACTCCTGCCTCAGCCTCCTGAATAGCTGGGACTGCAGGTATATACGACCTCCCTTTGCTCAAGATGCGCCAGTATTCTTTTTGTTTGTTTGTTTTTGAATTGGAGTCTCACTGTGTCACCCAGGCTGGAGTGCAGTGGCACGCCCACGGCCACCATAGCCTCAACGTGCTGGACTCAGGTGATTCTTCCGCCTCAGCCTTTCAAGTAGCTGGAACTACAGGCATGGCACACACCACCACATCCGGCTGTATTTTGGATTTATTGTAGAGATGAGGTCTCGCTAAGTTTCCCAGGCTGGTCTCAAACCCCTAACTCAGGCAATCCTCTCGCTTTGGCCTCCCAAAGTGCTGGGATTATAGGTGTGAGCCACTGCATCTGGCACCAATATTAAGTTTACTCTTCCACTATCCAAGCATTCATCAACCAAATATGTCGGGTATCTTCTCTGTGCCTTACTTTCATGGAAAAAACAGATGTTTACAGTCCATCTGGTTCTTCCAGGCTATTCCTTCCTTCATTTGACAGCTGTTCAGTGATCACCTGCCGTGAGCAAGGCATTGTGCCAGGCTTTGGAGCGCCAGTGGTGAACATAGTGTGGTGGTCTGGGTCCTTATGGAGCTTAAGAGTGGAGTGGAGAGATGGATGCCCACCAAATAAAAAAAACCAAATGAAGCTGGGTGTGTGGCACATGCCTGTAGTTCTGGCAACTTGAGAAACTGAGGCAGGAGGACTACTTGAGCCTAGGAATTTGAGACCAGCCTGGGCAACATAGTGAGACCCTGTCTAAAACAAAAACAAATGAGGCAGTTGCTTGTCATATGTGCTAGAGGACATACAGTTACACAATAAGGGATAATCTGCTTTAGATCAGGTGACAGGGAAGGCACATTAAAGTCTTTCTGTCAGTCCTCTGGACTGCTGATACCTATCTGGCTATGGCAATTTTCTAATGATTTGGGGGACTTCCTATACTGATAAGAAAAGATTAGTTAGTTTGTAGATTTTCTGAGTGGCCCTGTTAATGATATGCTGGTGTGAGTCAGGTTATAATGTACATTTCTATTTCTTATTACATCTTTGTGTTTGTTAATGTATGCTTCTGTTAATCATGCTATTAGAATGTGCATGAGGTACTATATCTTAAGGCACTCCTGTAGAAGTCGATGTGAGGCTTTTCAGATAATTGCTTTCTTAGTAAACCTTTGTTCACTCTTGCAGATGTCACAATGATAAGGTTATGTCAAGATCTTAAATGCACTGTATCTACATAATTTAAGAAATAAAATAGGGAACAGATTAGCTTTCAAGTCCAATACTCTTCTTTAATGTTAATAAGTATATCTAAAGACTTGATCCGAAAGTTGCCTGTTTTGAAAAGAGTAATGGACAAGAAACTGAAGACCAAGTTTCTAGTTCAGATTTGAGCCTTCCTCGCTTTACCCCCTAACCATGCAAGGTGTCAACCTGTCTGGGTTTTAGGTTGCTTTGCTATATAATTCTTGTACTAACATCTGTTCCATTCTTACATTGTAAGTTTTCCTTAGTTATCACATCAGTTACTCTATGCAAGAGCATTTTAAAGATTACTATTCAGATAAGAAAGTTTTATTTTTGCAAAAGTTTTTAAAATGATGAATTTCTGTCTTGTTTTGTAGATTGTGGGGTGATCATGGGCAAGAAGCTTTAGAATCTGCTCATGTTTGCCTAATAAATGCAACAGCCACAGGAACTGAAATTCTTAAAAACTTGGTGCTACCAGGTAATATAGTTTTGTAGTTGTGTTCTAAATTTACTTATTTACGGTTTTGACATGGACATATATATTCTTGACTGACTCTGTTTTGTCTCCCAGGTATTGGTTCGTTTACAATTATTGATGGAAATCAGGTCAGCGGAGAAGATGCTGGAAACAAGTATGTTCTATTCTTTTCTAATATACACATGTTAGAGAAGGCAGTGTACCATCATGGGAGAGCAAGGCCAGAATCCTAGCTGCACCTTCTCAGTCAGAGTGACTTGACACTGGTAAAAATTGTCCTTAGGTTTGGGATTATGGTGAAGAGAAAGTGAGTTAATATAGGTAAAGTTCCAGCACAGTATCTGGTAAATAGGCCATTAAAAATGGTACCTGGCTGGGAGCAGTGGCTCATGCCTACAGTCACACCCAGGCTGGAGTGCAGTGGCACACTCACGGCCACCACAGCCTCGACCTACTGGGCTCAGGTGATCTTTCCACCTCAGCCTTCCAAGTAGCTGATACTATAGGCGTGCACCACCATGCCCAGCTAATTTTTTGATTTACTGTAGAGATGAGGTCTCTCCTATCTGCCGAGGCTGGTCTTGAACCCGTGAGCTCGGGCAGTCCTCTCGCCTCCACCTCCCAAAGTGCTGGGATTACAGGTGTGAGCCACTGTGCCCGGCCTAAGTTTGGATTTCAAGATTACCTATTTAGGAACTTGGGAGTCTGGTATCTCTCATTGTATTCGTCAGTAAACAACAGCAATGAGTAAATATAAGGAGAACTAGAGTTTTTCTGGTTTTCATATTTTGTTCTGATGTCTTTTCTTGGGGTGGTAGTGCCAGTTGCTGCTGTCCTATCCACAACATAACCCTTTTATTAATATCTGTAAAGAAAAAGTCCTGTTATCTTTGTTTACTTGGTTGGTTAGAGTAGGATGTGATAAAAATAAGCTTTCTACTCATGGAACTAGTGAACCTGTGCTGGAAAATGGCACCCTGACTCTGATCACAAGCCTCCTATTTGGGCTTTGGGACATGTTGAAGGTATGTGCAGGAGGAAGCCACAATAAATCTGCTATAGTCACCTGGAAAAACAAATGGTTCAATACAGCAAGGATGGTGTATGGAACACTGGTTCTAAGGAATGTTAATAGCTGCTAAATGGGCCAGTGGGTTTCATGGTCAAATGATTTTGGGAAATGGGTTCAGTGAAGTTAAAATTTCCTTTATAAAACTATAATATCATGTATACTATGTATATTGGGAATTTCCAAGAGGGAAATACAGCTTATGGCATTTCCCAAACTTTTTTTTAACTAAGAAACCCTTTTATTTTAAAGCAGCTTGTCCTTTGGGAGGCTGAGGTGAGTGTATTGCCTGAGCCCGCGGGTTCAAGACCCGCCTAGGCAGGCGAGACCTCATCTCTACAATAAATCAAAAAATTAGCCGGGCGTGGTAGCGCGCGCCTGTAGTTCCAGCTACTTGGAAGGCTGAGGCGGAAGGATCGCCAGAGCCCAGCAGGTCGAGGCTGTGGTGGCTGGGAGCGGCCACTGCACTCCGTCTGGGCGACAGAGTGAGACTCCCACTC
>NW_007097662.1:191966-203996 GCF_000164805.1 Carlito syrichta
AAAAAAAAAAAAAAAAAAAAAGTCTACTAAAGCAGCTTGTGAAATTCATATTCTGTAGGAATACTTTGGGAAAAGTATATACTTTGGGAAACATTGATTTATTAGCCTGTCTTTCTTTATAAGTTTCATCTGATGTTTTTCCTTCAGGGAGGCTGTTAATAATCTGTAATCAAACAATAGTTTGTTTTGTACTGTGAATGAAATATGCTATTACGGACAACTTTTCCTTTATAGTCAAATACGCTTTTACTTTTTGTTTTTATTCTGTTCACTTTAGTTTCTTCCTTCAAAGAAGCAGTATTGGCAAGGTAAAAAATCAGTTTGCTATAGAATATAGTTGTGTATGAACAAATTATGCCACTATGTTTTGATTGCTTGAAAAGCTTTGGCTTTAAAGAGCTTTTTATTACTCTGAGAAAAAAAGTTAACTGATTTTTCTAATCTTGTAAATCTTTATATGTTTGGAATGTATATGTTTGGAATGTTTATATGTTTAAGAATTTAGAAGTACTGTCTGCATGTTTTTTTTTTTGATTTTTTTTTTGAGTTGGAGTCTCACTCAGTCGCCCAGACTGGAGTGCAGTGGCCGCTCCCGGCAACCGCAGCCTCGACCTGCTGGGCTCCGGTGATCCTTCCGCCTCAGCCTTCTGAGTAGCCGGAATTACAGGCATGTGCTACCACGCCCGGCTGATTTTTGATTTATTGTAGAGATGAGGTCTTGCTGCCCAGGCAGGTCTCGAACCCGCGGGCTCAGGCAATCCACTCACCTCAGCCTCCCAAAGGCATGGGATTACAGGTTGAGCCACCAAGCCTGGCTCTGTCTGCATATTTACATTGTATCCTGCATTAAAGGTAAATTTGAGTAATGTTAATGTCCAGAGGATGGAGTATTCTGGTTAACAAAATTTTTAACAGCCAGAAGATCCTTTATCTTTGTTTTTCGGATTAAAAAAAATCTCATAAAACCATATTAGTCGACTTAGTGAAATGTTAATTTAGTGATTAACCACTCTTGTATAGGATTGTAGGTGTGGGAAGTTAGAGGAAGTCTGAACTTGATCCAGGATATATCTGCCTGCTACCCAGTTTTCTGGTCATTTGCCTTATCATAAAAGTAGACTACAACTGGGTACAGTGCCTCATGCCTATATTGCCTGCACTTTGGGAAGCTGAGGCAGGAAGATCTATTTGGGCTAGGAATTCAAGACCAGGCTGGGCAACATAGCAAGACCCTGTCTCTACCAAAAAAAAAATTAGCTGAGCATGGTAGTATATGCCTATGGGTCACAGCCATTTTGGAGGCTGTGGCAGGAGGATTGCTAGAGCCTAAGACTTCAAGGCTACAGTGAGCTATGATGCCTTGCACTTCAGCCTGGGCAACAGAGTGAGACCCTGTCTCATAAAAAATAAATAAATAAGAAAAGTAGAGTCATTTAAGAGTTCTGGATAATGATAGTTTAGCTCTGTTTTAAGTAATCTTCTTGTTGAATCTTAAATACTATGGGAAGCAGAGTTGTTACACTTATGCATGAAATTTGGATAGTTTTACAGTATGTTTGCCTATTTGTAAATTGGGGGATTACGTTGTAACTAAGTTTTTTCTAATTCATGTTAAATGCTTTGTTTTTTAAAAGAACCGAGCTCAAGCTGCCATGGAATTCTTACAAGAATTAAATAGCGATGTCTCTGGAAATTTTGTGGAAGAGGTATATATGTATACACATTATTATGTCTATGCTGAAATACATTTTAAAAAATGATTCAAAGCCCTAGAAATTTAAAATTTGTGTACTATTTATGTTTAGTTGGAGTTGGATTTGTGGCCTCATTTGTTCTATAATAGCTTAACTGTTTCTGCCATGTCTATTATGATTGTGAAATTGTTGGATTTTTTTCCCCTGTCTGATTTAGAGTCCAGAAAACCTTCTAGACAATGATCCTTCATTTTTCTGTAGGTTTACCATTGTGGTTGCAACTCTACTTCCTGAAAGGTAAATTTTTATGTTAATATGTTTTTATTTTAATGTTATTAGATTTGCATAGTTTATTTTCTCTGCACAGCCTAAGATGTGGTTTTTAAAGTTCTTAAGAGACCTTCAATTTGAAACTTTATAAATCTTCCAAGTATTGAAAAGATGAGAAAGAGAAAAATACTGAGATGTGAAACTTTTTTGGATATATTTAGAGGAGTTAAACCGAACACTGGTCTTTTATTAATGATTAAAAACTAGTTAGAACTGGTTATTGGAATTGTTTGAGGATGTATATATGAGTTTTTAAATTTTTTTCTATCATGGAAGTGTTTAGAAATGATCTTTTTTTTTTGAGTTGCAGTCTCACTCTGTCGCCCAGACTGGAGTGCAGTGGCTGCTCCCGGCCACCGCAGCCTTGACCTGCTGGGCTCCGGCTATCCTTCCGCTTCAGCCTTCCAGTAGCTGGAACTACAGGTGCGCGCTACCATGCCCGGCTAATTTTTTTGATTTTACTGTAGAGATGAGGTCTCGCCAAGTTGCCCAGGCGGGTCTTGAACCCGCAGCCTCAGGCAATCCACTCATCTCAGCCTCCCAAGGCACGGGATTACAGGCTGAGCCACCGAGTCCGGCATAAATGATCTTTCATTAACATTCTTCCAGCTGGGCATGGTGGCTCATGCCTGTAATCCCAGCACTTTGGGAGGCAGAGGATTGCCTGAGCCCACGGGTTCAAGACCAGCTTGGGTAATTTAGTGAGATCTCATCTCTACAATAAATCAAAAAATTAGCTGGGTATGGTGGCGCATGCCTTTGGTTCCAGCTACTTGGAAGGCTGAGACAGAAGGATCACCTGAGCCCAGGAGGTGGAGGCTGCGGTGGCCGTGAGCAAGCTACTGCACTCTAGCCTGGTTGACAGAGTGAGACTTCGACTCAAAAAAAACATTCTTTCTAATATGACAGACTAGGATTTCATATCCCTCTAGTACAAAAGATATACTTTCTTTGAAACTGCAACTTTGTGAAATTGCTTGTTTTTTAGTGTATTCTTGACTTGCTTATGTAAACGCAATGGATATATCTTTGCATTTATTGTTTAGTAAGAAGGTTGCTTTATTTTAAGGTCTTTTTATGTTTGTCCTGTTTCATGTTTGGTGTATTTTCATTTGTTTATGCTCTTATTTATTTTGTTTTTTTTCTTAACAGTTCATTACTACGTTTAGCAGATGTCCTCTGGAATTCTGAAATCCCTCTTTTGATCTGTAGGACATATGGACTAGTTGGTTATATGAGGATCATTATAAAAGAACATCCAGGTAAAATTGTTGAGTATATGGATTTACTATCAGTTGCATTAGTTATAATTTTAGAAATTTGACAATTTCGAAAATCAATTTTAAATTACAAAGTAAATTTGCAGCAGCATTTATCCAGTTATAGATTCAAAGTGGCAATCAGACTCAATAGGCTTTAATCTTCTGTGTCCTTTACATAGTATTATGGAATTATACAAAGTAGGAGATACAACAGGTACAGCTTCTTCGTCTTATTAGGAGATGCAGCAATCACATACCTATCTTCTTTTGCCCCCTAACCCACACAGAATGCCATAGGAAAGGATTAAGGTATGTGGGTCACCCTGACCCATACAAGTCACATCACTTTTTTTTCCTCCAGTCTTATATTCTTTTCTCATGCAAACTAGGTTCCCCCATTTCTGGTGCAACTTCACACAACAAACATGGCTAACTACTACCCAATTACTGTTCCCAAGGAAAGTGTTATAGGAGACCAAAATCACGTATAGGTAGGTTTGTGTCAGATCAGTGTTGATATTAGTCATTTACTTATAAAATTTTAATCTTTGGTTATCATAAAATTTTCATGTAGTACTCACACAGTGCTCTTTATTTACTCTAGGAAGTATTTTTATTTTGCGCCTACTATGAGCTACACACTTTGCTAGTACAGTGATAACTATTGGCATTGGTGGCATCATTGAGGAGTAGTGACCGTGTAGGCAGTTAGGGAGTGCTTGTTGGGGTAAACTCTGATTGGTGATGGTGGGCCATTTAAGAGTTATAAGAGAGTGACAGATAAAAATTTTATTTTAGACAGGTCACTCTTTAAGTTGAGAATAGATTTAAAGAATTAAAGATTGGAGGTGAAGGGTAATGTTTGGAAATTTCCAGAGGTATAGATAAGAGAGGGAGAGAGAGAGAGGAAGTAGATAATAATGAAGGTTAACATTGCTAACTGTGTGCCTGCCTTTATACTTCCAGGCTGGAGTACAGTGGCATACTCTCCGCCACTGCAGCCTTGACCTGTTGGGCTCAGGTGATCCTTCCACCTCAGCCTTCCAAGCAGCCGGAACTATAGTCATGTGCCACCACAAACAGCTAATTTTTTTGATTTATTATAGAGGTGAGGTCTCGCCAAGTTGCCCAGGCTGGTCTCTAGCCCGTGGGCTCGGGCACTCCTCTCATCCTGGCCTCCTAAAGTGTTGGGATTATAAGGGTGAGCCACCATGCCTGCCCCTATGTGGAGTGTTTTATTTACACTTTCCAAAACCTTGATAAGGTACAGGTTGAGCATCTCTGATGTAAAAATCCTAAGTCAGCAACAGGGTGCCTGAATGAAACGTAATTGTACACCTAACCCTTAACTGTACCCCACAAAACCATAATAAAAAATACTGATTAATAAAAAAAAAAAAAAAAATCCTAAGTCAGAAATGCTCCAAAATTCAAAATTTAGTGAGGGCTGACATGACACTTAAAGTAAATGCTCACTGGAGCATTTGGGATTTCAGATTTTTAAATTAGGGATGTTCAATTGGTATG
Organism: Carlito syrichta; assembly: GCF_000164805.1. Lineage (NCBI taxonomy): Eukaryota > Metazoa > Chordata > Mammalia > Primates > Tarsiidae > Carlito > Carlito syrichta. Next base: position 196,780 of record NW_007097662.1, read on the forward strand.
AATTCTGAAAATAATTCAAAATCTGAAAAAATCCAAAACACTTCTGGTACTGGGCATCTCAGTTAAGAGATAGTCTACCTATAGATACTTTTATATCTGATTTTTATAGATGAGCAGAGGAACAGAGAGGTTAAGTTATTTGCCGAAGGTCACATAGTTAGCAAGTGACAGAACTGGGCCTAACTTTAAGTCCTCATTGAAATCGCACACACTCCTGAACTCTCCCATGCGTAGAGCAGTGTATAAAGATATGGTAGGAAGTGGGGAGTGACTGATATTGTGGCCAAGGAAGCAAGAAGTCATGGGTGACCATCAGATTTCTGGGGAAGAAGTCTAGGTAGATGGTGATGCTGTCTGTTGAAGACCATAAGAGGAGGAAGGGTAGGTTGTTAAGTGTTACCTGGATGTACATTTTTTCAGTTTTGAACTTTTCCAGTTATGATAACCAATTCTGTTCTAAAGGAATCTTGGTTTTACTCTTACTAAAACTTATAGTCCACTTAAGATTTTATTATCTGTAAATTGTACCTTAATAATACAGTGAAAAAATCTATAGACCCTATACCCTTTAAAAATTAAAGCTTTCCAAAGTTCCTATAATGTAGTGTATTGCTGGCAGTATTGTTAGAGAATTAAGTTTATCTTTTGGAATTATTTGTTTCACAGTAATAGAATCTCATCCAGATAATGCATTAGAGGATCTACGACTAGATAAGCCATTCCCTGAATTGAGAGAACATTTTCAGTCCTATGATTTGGAGCATATGGAAAAAAAGGTTGGTGGTGTGTGTGACCTTACATTTATAGATAGCCCTAAAACATTTTTTTAAGCTAAGGTTTTTTTTGGTTTATTTATTTTTGAGTGGGAGTCTCACTGTCATCCAGATTGGAGTGCAGTAGCATGCTCATGGCCATCACAGCCTCCACCTGCTGGGCTCAGGAGATCCTTCCACCTCAGTTTTCCAAGTAGCTGAAGCCACAGGCACACGTCACCATATCCTGCTAATTTTTTGATTTATTGTAGAGACGAGGTCTCACCAAGTTGCCCAGACTGGTCTTGAACCCCGGGCTCAGGCAGTCCTCTCACCTCAGCCTCCCAAAATGTTGGGATTACAGGCGTGAGCCACTGTGCCCAGCTAACTTAAGGGTTTTCTTTTTCTTTTTTTGAGTTAGTCTCACTCTGTCGCCCAGGCTGGAGAGCAGTGGCACATTCACAGCCACCGCAGCCTCAGTCTGCTGGGCTCAGGTGATCCTTCTGCCTCAGCCTTCCAAGTAGCTGGAATTACTAGCATGTGCCACCATGCCCAACTAATTTTTTTATTCTTTTTTTGTAGAGATGAGGTCTCACCAAGTTGCCCAAGCTGGTCTCGAACCCATGGGAGGCAATCCTCTTACCTTGGCCTCCCAAAGTGCTGGGATTATAGGTGTGAGCCACCATATCCAGCCCCTAAGCTTTTTAAATTATACCTAAGTGAGAAAATAAACCTCCGTATTCCTATCATCCATATTACACAAAACGGCATTTTACCCTATTTGTTTCTAATAAATTTATTTTTTCCAAAAATTTATTTTTCTCCAAAATTAAAAAACACAACCCCCTTTTTTTCTGAGTCAGAGTCTCACTCTGTTATCCAGGCTGGAGTGCAGTGGCACACTCACAGCCACCACAACCTCGACCTGCTAGGCTCAGGAGATACTTCCACCTTAGCCTTCCAAGTAGCTAGAACTATAGGTGTGCACCACCATGCCTGGCTAATTTTTGATTTATTGTGAAGATGAGGTCTCACCATGTTGTCTAGGCTGGTCTCAAACCCTTGGGATCAGACAGTTCTCTCACTTCTGCCTTCCAAAGTGCTGGGATTACAGGCGTGAGCTACTGCGCTTGGCCACAACTTTTTTATTGAAAAAAAGTAAATGTACCAAACATATCTGTGTAATTGCCACCCAGGTCTATATTCCATAAGCCCTCTTTACGACTCTTGTCTAAATAAATACATTATACTTTTGAAAATACTTTGAATTTGGGGTGGGTCTTTGTTGAAACTGATTCTTCTTTTTTTTTTTTTTTTTATGAGTTGGAGTCTCACACTGCCACCCTGACTGGAGTACTGTGGCACACTTACAGTCGCTGCAGCCTTGACCTGCTTGGCTCAGGTGATCCTCCTGCCTTAGCCTTCCAAGTAGCTGGAACTACAGGCATGTGCCACCACGCCTGGCTAATTTTTTGATTTATTCTAGAGATGAGGTCTTGCCAAGTTGCCCAGGCTGGTCTCAAACCCATGGGCTCAGGCAATACTCTTGCCTCTGCCTCTCAAAGTGCTGGGATTACAGACATGAGCCACCGTGCCCTGGCTAACTGATTTTTTTTGAAACCTATTTTTAGTGTCTGGAAATTACCAAGGCATCTGTGTATTTCATTATATAAATAATGATATTTATAACAAACTATGTAATTTAGAGAGTGTATATATTTGTTCCCACCTGCATATTAACATGCAGGTATTTATTTGGTTCATCAGAAAACACACAAAAACACAAAAGACACACACAAAAGAAGAAAACATAGAGAAGATCTTTTTCATTCTCTCAGATTGATATGTGAAATCAAGAGATTACAGACTGGCCTCGGTGGCTTAGCCTGTAATCCCAGCTCTTTGGGAGGCCAAGGCTAGTGGTTTGCTTGAACCCAGAGGTTTGAGACCAGCCCAGACAACTTGGTGAGACCTCATTGCTATAATAAATAAAAAAAAATTGCCAGGCGTGGTAACACGCGCCTGTAGTTCTAGCTACGTGGAAGGCTGAGGCAGAAGGATTGCCAGAGCCCAGCAGGTCGACGCTGGAGTGACCGTGAGCGTGCCTTTACACTCCAGTGCAGTGGAGTGATGGAGTGAGACTCCAACTCAAAAAAAAAAAAGAGATTTGAGCTGTGTTTTTAGGTGGCAGTCTCTAAGACTGTTTTCTTGTTGATAAAATGGGGACAATCAGTATATATGCATACTTGTTTTATCAGGGTTAAATTGAACACTATCTCTAAAATAATTTATAAGGCAGTTTTTACTAACTCAGTTCATTTTCCTCTATTCATTACTCTACATATATCATAAATTTTGTTGCATTTGTTGAAAATGATATGGTGTAGTGAAGAATTAACTAATACTGACATTTTCTTTGATTTATCTCTCATTTTTAGGACCACAGCCATACTCCATGGATTGTGATCGTAGCTAAATATTTATCACAGTGGTATAGTGAAGTATGTCCTTATTTTTAAAAAAAATTTATATGTGTTTTCAGATTTTATAAATGATTTCCTTGGAGGGGAATGGAAGATTAATTTTTTTGCTTATGAGTTTGTAGAACAAATGAATGATTGTATGTTTAAATTTAGCAGTTTCTCTTTTGATACTGATATTTTAATTAACAAAATGAAATTTGATAAATGTCAATATAAAACTGGCAGTAGGGAATGAATGTGGATAAATGGCACACAGTTTATGTTTTCTATCAAGTGAGCCTCTGATTTCACTGAGGTATGTATTTGTTGATGTAATTTCATGTAGAGAATAGGAGAAACTTTGGATTCTTAATTTCTATATTTTGAGTTTTTATAACTAGATTTTTAATTTTCAACCAATTTAGACAAATGGACGAATACCTAAAACATATAAAGAAAAAGAAGACTTCAGAGATTTGATTAGACAAGGTAATATTATGGGATGTGATTAAGTATTATATAAAATTTGAAAAGCAAATTGCTTGAAGCACATATTTATTGGATTTCTGTTAACACCTTTGTCAGATGATGCCACCATGAGCTTTTATTTTACTTTTTCTCTGGGGAGGTTAAGGAGCCACTCTTTATATAGTTTTAAGAAGGACTAATGATAAGCCATATTTTTTCTTAAAATTCAATATTCTTATCCTCCCTTCTGAATCTAACAGGGTTATTTCTGTGCTATTTGGGGGACAGAGGCGTGAGAAGGAGAGGGCTGTTTGCTAACAACTTCCTATTTTAATAGGAATTCTAAAAAATGAAAATGGTGCTCCAGAAGATGAAGAGAATTTTGAAGAAGCTATTAAAAATGTGAACACAGCACTAAATACCACTCAGGTAGTAAAAGAGTTGCTGAGGAATTCATATTAAAAGAATGTTTTCTGAAGTCTTAAGATGTGAAGTAGTTGATTATTATGATTTAAATTAATACTTTTTAAATGTATAGTTAGAAATAAATGTAATATAGCGTGAATCTTATTTCAAGATTCAAGAATCTTGTTTCAGTCTGTGGTCTCCTTGTTAAAATGGATGTTAGTGCTTCAGCACGTAATAGTGGTATAATAATTTTTATACATTATTTGAAGTACATGATTTGCAAATAGTAACAGTTTGGGGATAATGAAGATGAATTTTCCTTTTCCAAGATAGTGTTGTCTGAAAAGTTAAATCTTGTTACCCTACATTTACTTCTTTTTTTGTTGTTTTTTTGACTTGAAGTCTCAGTCTGTTGCCTAGGCTGGAGTGCAGTGGCATGCTCACAACCACTACAACCTCGACCTGTTGGTCTCAGCCTTCTGCCTCAGCCTTTCAAGTAGCTGAAACCACAGGCATGTACCACCATGCCCAACTTATTTTTTCTTTTTTTTTTGAGTTGGAGTCTCACTCTGTCACCCAGACTGGAGTGCAGTGGCCATTCCCGGCCACCACAGCCTTGACCTACTGGGCTCCGGCGATCCTTCCAAGTAGCTGGAACTACAGGCACGTGCTACCACGCCCAGCTCATTTTGATTTATTGTAGAGATAAGGTCTCGGCCAAGTTGCCCAGGCGGGTCTCGAATCCGCGGGCTCAGGCAGTCCACTCACCTCAGCCTCCCAAAGGCGTGGGATTACATGCTGAACCACTGAGCCTGGCTCTGACTTATTTTTTGATTTATTGTAGAGATGAGGTCTTGCCATGTTACTCAGACTGGCCTCGAACTCCTGAGCTCAGGCAATCCTCTTACCTCCACCTCCCAAAGTGCTGGGATTACAGGCGTGAGCCACCACATCCAGTTCTGCATTTATTTCTGATAGCAATTATTTGGATATAATTGAAGATATTCTTTTTGTTGTTGTTGTTTTGGAGTTGGAGTCTCACTGTCGCCCAGACTGGAGTGCACCACCGAGCCTGGCTGAAGATATTCTTAATGCATTTTGTTTTATTGTGGTTTTGCTGTTGAAGTCTGACCATTGAGGTTTTTGGAGAACTCTGGAATAACACACTTGGTAGTTTAAGTTGGAATTTTCTTATAATTTAAAGCAGTAAAAATGCTTTTCAAGGTAGGAAAGCACTTAATAAATTATTACCAACTTTTTGGAACTAATAAGGTAATGCTGCTGAATGATTAAAAATGTGTGCTGGTTGGGCGCGGTGGCTTAGCCTGTAATCCCAGCACTTTGGGAGGCCAAGGTGAGAGGATTGCCTGAGCCCAGGGTTTCGAGACCAGCCTGGGCAACTTGATGAGACCTCATCTCTACAATAAATAAAAAAAAAAGCCAGGCGAGGTAGCGCATGCCTGTAGTTCCAGCTACTTGGAAGACTGAGATGGAAGGATCGTTTAAGCCCAGCTTAGACCTCAACCTCAGCCTCAACCTCGAGGTTGAGGTGGCCATGAGTATGCCACTGCTCTTCAGCCTGGGCGACAGAGTGAGAAAAAAAAAACTCAAAAAAAAAAGTGTGTGCTTTGTGAATCAATTTTCTGGGCTGATAAAAATTTTCTCTTAATTGGGGTGATGGTTAAAAATACGTATGTATAGTTATCAAAATGCATCAGATTATACATTTACAATCCAAGCATTTCACTGCATATAAAATTTATTCCAATTAAAAATAAAACAACAAAGTTCTAGTGGTTGAGGAACAGTAAACTCAGTAAACAGATATAAATGCACCAGTTTTCTGTGAACAGAATTAGAGCAGAACAAAAGGACAGTGCATGATGGGAAGAAAGGGGTCTTGGGGTATGGAGGCAATCTTAGGGGGCTGGAGAGACTCCAAGAGTTACGTTTAAGTAGAAGTCTGAGTGAAGCGACATGAAGTGATCTGGTTTAATAGCTTTTCTTTTCTTTCTTTTTTTTTTTTTTGAGTTGGACTCTCATTCTGTTGCCCAGGCTGGAGTGCAGTGGCACATTCACAGCCACCCCAGCATCGACCTGCTGGGCTCTGGTGATCCTTCCACCTCAGCCTCCAAGTAGCTGGAACTACAAGCGCACGCTATCACACCCGGCTAATTTTTTGACTTCTTGTAGAGATGAGATCTTGCCAAATTGCCCAGGCTGTTCTCGAATCCCCGGGTTTAGGCAATCCTTTTGCCTCAGCCTCCCAAAGTGCTGGGATTACAGACCTGAGCCACTGCACCAGCCTAATAAAATTATTTTAAATATTTCGTTTTAGTTTGTGTAAGAGCAATTGTCTCAGTCACTAATTAGGTTGTGAGGGTTTCAAATGTTTGACAAGATAGAAAAACCACGAATGACTACAGATCCTGCTTGATATGAATGTCTGTAATCTGTATGTCTTCAGATATAACTTTATAAGGTAATTTATATGGGCTCCTTTTTTACTCCATTTATGATATAAGACAATAGCTTTTTAAGGCTAATAACAGTGGCAGAAGAGGGCTTTCTTTCATTCTCTTTTTCCCCATCAAATCTTCATATGGTACTGATTCTAGATAAAACTTTAAATAAACCAGGAGCCTGAATTTGAGAATTCAAATAACTTATATGAAGAAATACCATTGAAAATAAAGATGGGAAAATTTTTAGTACTGTATATAAGTAAATATTTCATCTTCCTTTGTTAGATCCCAAGCAGTATTAAAGACATATTTAATGATGATTGCTGCATAAATATCACCAAACAGGTAACAACAACGAAAAGTAAATATAGTACTTCCTTAAACTTTTGGGCCAAAATAAAATACCATTTAATGTTAATTTTTTTTATTCCTTTAGACACCATCATTTTGGATTTTAGCTCGTGCCTTAAAGGAATTTGTGGCCAAAGAAGGTCAAGGAAATTTACCTGTTCGAGGCACAATTCCTGATATGATTGCAGATTCAGGCAAATATATAAAACTGCAAAACATGTAAGTCACAATTTTCAAACAATATAACAAAGACTGATTTTATATATATATATATATATATATATATATATATATATATATGTTTTTTTTCT
>NW_007097662.1:204067-205427 GCF_000164805.1 Carlito syrichta
TTTGAGTTGGACTCTTACTCTGTCACCCAGGCTGGAGTACAGGAGCACACTCACAGCTACTGCAGCTGTCCAGGCTGGTCTCGAACTTCAGGACTCAGGCATACCTCTTGCCTCCACCTCCCAGAGTGCTGGGATTATAGGTGTGAGCCACCAAACCCAGCTGTGTAGTCTGATGATATTAAACATTTTATCAACCTGGGCAATATAGCGAGACCTTGTCTCTACAAAAAATAAAATAATTAGCCAGGCACGGTGGTGACCATCTGTAGTCTTAGCTACTCAGGTGGCTGAGGTGGAGGGATCATCTGAGCCCAGGAGGTTAAAGCTATGGTGAGCCACTGCACTCCAGCCTGGGGACAGAATAAGACCACAACTCAAAAAAAGGAAGTATTTAGGGGACAGGCCTGATACAGTGGGGTTCATGCCTATAATCCCAGAACTTTGGGAGGCTGAAGCTGGAGGATTGCTTGAGTTCAGGAGTTTGAGGCCAGCCTTGGTAGCATAGTGAGACCTCATCTCTACAAAAAATTTAAAAAATTAGCTGGATGTGGTGGTGTGCTTGTAGTTGCAGGTACTAGGGATGCTGAGGTAGAGAGACTGCCTAATCACAGGAGGTGAGGCTGCAGTGAACTGTGATTTTGCCATTGCACTTCAGCTTGGACAACAGAGTGAAACCCCGACTCACAAAAAAGAAAAAAAAAAGCTAGGCACAGTAACTCATACCTGTGATCCTAGCAATTTGTGAGGCTGAAGTTAGAGGATTGCCTGAGCCCAGGACTTTGAGACCAACCTGGGCAACATGATGAGACTTCGTGTCTACAATAAATTAAAAAATTAGCCAGGTGTGGTTTGTGCCAGTTGTCCCAGCTACTTAGGCTGAGGTGGAAGGATTGCTTAAGCTCAGCAGGTCAAGTCTGCAGCAGCCATGATTATTGTGCCACTGCACTCCAGCCTGAGATTCTGACTCAAAAAAAAAAAAAAAAAATAGACTGGGCACAGTGGCTCAGCCTGTAATCCCAGCACTTTGGGAGACTGAGGTGCGAGGCTAGCCTGAGCCCAGGGGTTCGAGAGTAGCTTGGGCAACTTGGTGAGACCTCGTCTCTACAATAAATCACAAAAACAACTAGCTGGGCGTAGTGGCGTGCATCTGTAGTTCCAGCTGAGGTGGAAGGATTGCCTGAGCCCAGTAGGTTGAGGCTGCAGTGACTGTGAGCATGCCGTTGTACTCCAGCCTGGGTGACAAGAGTGAGACTCCAACTCAGAAAAAAAAAACAGACCAGGCTTGGTGACTCAGCCTGTGATCCTGTGCCTTGGGAGGCTGAGGTGAGTGGATTGCCTGAGCCTGCAGGTTCAAGACCCG
>NW_007097662.1:205458-236048 GCF_000164805.1 Carlito syrichta
CCCAGCAGGTTGAGGCTGCGGTGGCCAGGAGCGGCCACTGCACTCCAGTCTGGGCAACAGAGTGAGATTCCAACTCCAAAAAAAAAAAAGAAAGAATTTAAGTGGCAGATTTTTTTCAAGTTCAGAGCAAAATTGAGTGGAAATTACAGAAAGCATAGAGTTACTGTATATCCCCAGAAGGCAAATTTTTTTCCTTTCATATTTCATAAAATTTAACATTTGATCACTTACTATGTGCAATAAATGATTCTCTATGTATTAACAATTTAATATATTAATATATGTAAGGTTCACAACAACCTTATCTCTCGCTAAGATACTGTTATTGTCCCCATTTTCGGTGAGGAAACTGAGGCAATGAAAAGGTAACTTATTCAGGTTCAGATAGATGGTAAATTGCAGAATCCCATGAAACATAGCATCGGAGTCTATACTCTTAGCCATAGCCCTGTATTGCCTTTTATCAGTAACTTAAAACCATGAAGGTCAGTTTTGATGACTTTTTTTAATCACTCATGTTTCATAATTTATAGTCTATGACTACAGATAGACACCTGCTATCCAGGTATCATTAACCTAAACACAGACTGTCTTAGGGATGGGTCTCAGTGAACATTACTCCTGTGTAGTTGGGGCATGGTGCTGTTAAATCCAGGAGATTTCTGTTCCCCTAACAAATTGCTCTCTTCATCTCAGTCACTGACCAACAAATAGCCTAAGAGTTCAACTACTTAAAACTTGGGAAAGGCCAATTGTGGATAGAAAAAGTATGACCTTAAATGAGAGATACTAAGCTTAAACACTGATCATTTTTAGAGGATGATATGTAAATAGACCTAAAGAATATATATATATTTTTTGAGTTGGAGTCTCACTCTGTCGTCCAGGCTGGAGTGCAGTGGCCGCTCCCAGCTACCGCAGCCTCAACCTGCTGAGCTCCGGTGATCCTTCCGCCTCAGCCTTCCAAGTAGCTGGAACTACAGGTGCGCGCTACCACACCCGGCTAATTTTTTGATTTATTGTAGAGATGAGGTCTCACCAAGTTGCCCAGGCGAGTCTCAAACCCACGGGCTCAGGCCTAAAGAATATTTTTACATGAATTTGGAGATCACCAGTTTTAATGTATTTAGCTTTTCTTCTTTTTTTTTTTTTTTATGAGTCGTAGTCTCAGTCTGTCATCCAGGCATGCTCATGGCCACTGCAGCCTCGACCTGCTGGTCTCAGGCATCCGTCCACCTTAGCCTTCCAAGTAGCTGGAACCACAGGCGTGTGTCACCATGCCCAGCTAATTTTTTGATTTGTTGTGGAGATGAGGTCTCGCCAAGTGACCCAGGCTGGTCTTGAACTCCTGGGCTCAGGTAATCCTATCCCCTCTGCCTCCCAAAGTGCTGGGATTACAAGTGTGAGCCACTGTGCACAGCCTGGACTTAACTTCAAAGAGATAATCGTGTTCTTCAGTAACATATTTTCTCAGGTCCTCTTACAGAAACCTGCATCATGGATCCCTCTAGGAAGGCAGTTTTTAAGTTAGAGTCTTTTAGAGAGAGGGAACCTAGTTCTTAGTGGGCTCCAAGAGTCTGTTACCAATACTGGAAAGATTTCCAACCATTTGTAGGTGCTGCTGGTAGTATTTCCTGACATTTTCACATTTAATATTTTTTCAGACCTGTGTTTTTTCCATGTAAAGCAAATAAATATTTTTTTTTACTTCACAGTGATAATTTAAATTTTGCTAATTTAAAATTAGTTAATAGGTGCTTTTTGTTTTTGTTCTTCAGTTACCGTGAAAAAGCCAAGAAAGATGCTGCTGCTGTGGGCAATCATGTTGCCAAATTGCTGCAGTCCATCGGCCAGGTAAGCTGCTGGGTCCACTGTTTCTTTGATGATGGCTTTCCATATAGGCCTAAGCACATAACTCCAGCTAGAAAAGTTTTCGAGATAGAAGGCCTGGCACTGGTCTGCAGCTATACCACTCTGAACGTACCCAATCTCGTGGTCAGAAGCAGAGTCAGGCCTGGTTAGTACTGGGAGAAAGCATGACACTGGCTCTGCATTCTCATTTGCCTGCCTGATGGGAAGGCTTGTTATAAGGAAACAAGATATTTTAAAATTGTTCTCCCAGCTCTTGGAGAAAGCCTTTCTATCTCACAGTGACTGGCTTTGTGCTGCGCCCTTTGTTCTCTTTTAAACTGGAGCAAAACCTGTATTTATCTCTTTACAGGCACCAGAGTCCATTTCAGAGAAGGAATTAAAATTACTCTGTAAGTTTTCTTGAATTACCTTCCTTATTTTGCATGATATAAATGTGTTATAAGAAATGTTCCCAGGAATTTTAAATGGTTGAAATTTAAAATTTTTCGTGTGTGTGTGTCATATATATATAAAACTATTGGGTAAAGTTTGTTTCTCTCTTAATATAAATAGAGAATATTTTAAGACTGGTTCAGAGGTAGAGCTTATTTACCTATGGTAATAGTAAAAAGGCATAAAAGTCAATTAGTTGAAAATTGTCATTAATACAGAATTATTTTGTTTTTAAATTTTAAGTAATTTAGGACTTTTTTTGTCTGAAGACTTTGAGTGTGAAGTCTTGAGTTACATTTGATGGTATTGGTTTAAATACACATTTTAAATTGTGTCAAATGACTGTAATGGGGTTAAGAATTTTGCTGGCTAGTTTCAGAATGGTTAGGCTCCTGTGGGGTCTTCTCAATAACTCTTCAGTAGGCCAAAAGCATTTTTTTTTAAAAGTCAGTTTCAAAATACTAATTCTGTTTCACATGCCATCTGATGACTTTTCTGTAGCTACTGCCCCTAGTTCTTGTAGATGTTTATTTTGCATGCTCCCCTTTTCAAAAATAAGTTCATCCTAGCTTTTCATTTTATGACTTTTCCACAATTACCTGTTTAGGCTCAGTTTTAATGTTGTGTTGCACTACTAGTCTTGTACCTTGTTTCTGCATTAGTGTTTGTTCTATTAGATTATATAATACTGGTTTAAAAGTTGGTTATTGGGTAGCTGAGTGTTTATTATTCTGTTTTACTTTGGGGTATGTTTGAACATTTTCATAACACAAAGTTAAAAAAAAAATCCTTACATATACCAAGAGCACAATACATAACATTCTCTCCTTATGGACTACTTATCCATTATAATAATGAAAATGACTATTGCCTGAGTCATATTAGGCATTGTGCTAGGTATACACTTTATACAGGTGTCACATTTGATCCATAGAACAACTCAAAGATCAACAGTATCATCCTCACTGTACACATGCAAATTGAGGCTCCAAGGAGTACCATCTCCTTCCTCAGCCCTGAACTTGTAGTACTAAGGATATGAATTTAAGGTGGCTTGTGTTCTAGTGCCTTCTCTGCTAACCATTAGCACCAAATATAAGACATTTCTTCACATTCCCACGTCTGTGAAGAGTATACACAAAATGTCCTGTTCTTAAAGTGACCTGTGATTCAGAATATTCACCTGTCATAACCATTACTTCCATAATGTCTTTCCTGTGTTCAGGCAGCAATTCTGCATTTCTTCGAGTGGTAAGATGTCGATCATTAGCTGAAGAATATGGTTTGGATACAGTTAACAAGGATGAAATTAGTAAGTCTAATAGTCATCTGATGCTGGCTGATTTTAGTTAATTTAAAAGATAAATATTTTGTGTATAATAGTGTTAAACTTATGGTGATAATATAAAAGATAATGTAAATACTTATACTCTAATTTTATTCTAAGCTGGGTGCAGTGCCTCATGCTTATAATTGCAGCACTTTGAGAGGCAGAGGCAAGAGGATTGCCTGAGCCCAGGGGTTCAAGACCAGCCTGGGCAACTTGGTGAGACCTTGTCTCTACAATAAATCGAAAAATAGCCAGGCATGGTGGTGCACGCATGTAGTTCCAGCTATTTGGAAGGCTGAGGTAAAAAGATTGCCTGAACCTAGCAGGTCAAGACTATGGTAGCTGTGAACATGCCATTGTACTCTCTAGCCTGGGCAACCAACTGAGAGTCTGACTCAAAAAAAAAAAAAAAAAAAATTCTAGAAACCTAAGTAATTATAATTTATATATGTTATATAAAACTTATACACAAAATCATATTTAGGTCTCTGAGTCCATTGTATGATATAAATTAGAGTTACAGTCATGATAGGCACAGTGGCTCACACCTGTAATTCTAACAATTAAGGAGGATGAGGCAAGAGGATTGCTTGAGACTAGGAATTCGAGACCAGCCTAGGCAACATAGCAAGACCTCATCTCTACAAAAAAGAAAAAAATTAGCCAGGCACGGTGGTGTGTACCTGTAGTTCCAGCTACTTGGGTGGCTGAGGCAGAAGGATCCTCTGAGCTTAGGAGGTCAAGGCTGTGGAAGGCTGTGATTGTGCCACCGCACTCCAGCCTGGGAGGTAGAGTGAGACTCCTACTTAAAAAAAAAATCAGTATGTTACTACTTTAGTAGAAATTGTGTGACTCCAGCTAATAGTCCATAAGAACACTGGATTATATCTTAATGTAAATCCCCTAATTTATTAATATTTACTGTTTCCTATTTTATTGTCACCAAAATACTTAAATTTAATGGTAAAATTGTCTTGTATCCTGAATCTTGAGTGCGTAGTAAATTTAGCTCTTTATTGTTTGTATGTTGCAAATTACTCAAATTATACTGATTTTTTTTTTCCTTTCAGTTTCCAGCATGGACAATCCAGATAGTGAAATAGTGTTGTACTTAATGTTACGGGCTGTTGATAGATTTCATAAACAGCATGGTAGATATCCAGGTAAGAATAGTAATTGAATTACTTAATATAATAAAATCTTGAATAAACATTCAAATTAAATCTTAAAGCATTCTCAGGGTGTTTACAATGGTGTTGCTTGAATTTCACATTGTAAACAAATTATACCTAATTCACCCCAGTGAGGAACTATTTGTTTTTTAAGTATAACTATTTGCAAATAATGTTTGATTCTAAACTTTTATAGGGGAATGTTGGTTGAATATGTATAGAAAAAACTTTTTTTTCTGTCTGTTTCCATAGTTTGCAACTCAGATTCACACTGAGTTTAATTTAATGGAATAGGAAAGCCATAGGAAGTATGCCAGTAACTTCTGAACTCAGAACTCTGAAGATGTAGTGATTTCTTTGTTGAGTATATATTTTATCATCTGCAAATATAGTCATTGGAGAATTGGAGTACTCGCAAAGATCTATAATTGCTCAGAATATTTTTATTCTTTATTTTATTTGAGTTGTAATCTCACTTCATCTCCCAGACTGGAGTGCAGTGGCATGCACATGGCCACCCCAGCATCAACCTGCTGGGCTCGGGTGATCCTTCTACCTCAACTTTCCAAGTAGCTGGAACTACAGGTGCACCACGCCTGGCTAATTTTTTATTGTAGAGACGAGGTCTCACCAAGTTGCCCAGGCTGGTCTTGAACCCGCAGGCTCAGGCAATCCACTCACCTCAGCCTTCCAAAATGCTGGGATTACAGGCTGAGTCACCGAGCCCGGCCTATTTTTATTCTTGATGATAATTTTAATTGTGCAAGATTATTGCATAGTAACACATTCCAGGGGTATCATAAAACCTGTTGCCCCAGCTGTTGCAGTGTGTCCCCAGTATTTATAGTTTTAATGAGCAAGCTTACGAGAAGAAAAAAGAGGAACAAACACCAAATGTGTATTGCTTTACTTTTATTATTTGATTAGAATGTCTTTTGGTTATTGTATAATAAACCACCTCAAAACTTAGTGATTTTTTTTTTTTTTTTGAGTTGAGTCTCACTCCATCGCCCAGACTGGAGTGCAGTGGCTGCTCCTGGCCACCGCAGCCTCGACCTGCTGGGCTCCGGCAATCCTTCCGCCTCAGCCTTCCAAGTAGCCGGAACTACAGGCGCATGCTACCATGCCCGGCTAATTTTTGATTTATTGTAGAGATGAGGTCTTGCCAAGTTGCCCAGGTGGGCTTCGAACCCGCGGACTCAGGCAATCCACTCACCTCAGCCTCCCAAAGGCACGGGATTACAGGCTGAGCTGCCGCGCCCGGCCAAAACTTAGTGATTTAAAACAATAAATTACTATCTTATGATTTTGTGGCTTGACTGCTCAGTTAGGCAGTTTAGTTAGGCATGTAGTTGCTTGACACCTGAGGCTGGAGTCATTCTCAAGGCTTGACTGAGTTAGACACCCAAGAAAACATTTTCTCTCATATGACTTGTACCTTGGTCAGAATAGTGGGAAAAGTTGGGGGCTGGTCAAGCGTCTCTCTTCACATGACTAGCTTGGACTTGCTTTTAGCATGCCAGTTGACTTCCCCAGATTTAACATTCCAAAAGATCCTAGTGGAAGGTATAAGACTTTTTATGACTTAACTTTGGAAGTCACACAGTATCACTTATGTTGTGTTCTCTTGTTTTCATAGGGCCAGCTTAGATTAAGAGTAAGAGGGGACTAAAGGACATAAACGGGGTATTTATTGGGGAGCCTTTGTGGGAGACTAACTACCACATGAATCACAGGCTTTGGATTTAAATCTGGGTTCTAGTCCAAGCTGTATCACTTACTCTCTTCGTGACCTTGAGTGAGTCACTATTTCCCTCCATTTCTCAGTTTTCTTATTTATGGAATGGCAGTAATAGTATCTGCTCTTTGGAAGGGTTAAATATATGACATGTGAAAACCACTTAATATACCTTGTAAGTACTCAGTAAAGGGTAGGTATTACTATTATGAGAAAGAGTAGTGATAATAGTTTTTAAACCAGAGGAGTTAAAAGCTGGATTTTTCTGGATATTACCTGAATATCATGTTAATTTTTCCTTTCAGTAGTAGTAAGAGCTTAACTTTTGGAGACATTACAGTTTAATCACTAAGAACTGCTTGGAGGCTGGGCTCGGTGTCTCAGCCTGTAATTCCAGCACTTTGGGAGGCCGAGGCAAGTGGATTGCCTGAGCCTGTGGGTTCGAGACCAGCCCGAGCAACTTGGCAAGACCTCATCTCTACAATAAATAAAAAATTAGCTGGACGTGGTAGCATGCACCTGTAGTTCTGGCTACTTGGAAGGCTGAGGCAGAAGGATTGCTGGAGGCCAGCAGGTCGATGCTGGGGTGGCCGTGAACGTGTCACTGCACTTCAGCCTGAGCGACAGAGTGAGACTCCAACTCAAAAAAAAAAAGAACTGCTGGGGCTCATATCCCAGTTTTGCTATGCATAAGCTAAGTAACTTAGTCTATTTGTGTCTTAGTTTTCTCTTCTATAAAATGGGGATAATTATACCCACTTCATAGGGCTCTTGTGAGGATTAAGTCAGTTAATACATATAAGGTCCTTAGAAAAGTATCCAGTATCTATTAATACTTAATGTCCTCAGTGTCATTTAATCTCTTAGGAATGATGAGTAAAGACCATACCTTTGATAAAGGGTATAAATAAGACATTACTTTCTCATTCATTCAGTTGCCTTTTATGAGGTAATTATTGAGCACTATGTGTCAGATATTCTTCTAGACACTGGGTATAAAGCAATAAAGACTTAACTAAACTCAAATTTTTACTAAATTTTAGTTGGTTTCTTTGATTATAGGTTTCAATATTCGCAAATATTGGTCTCATACTTTTTGTTATTTTTGCTCTTCAGTTTCATACACATCTGACTAGAATATCTGAAACTGGATTAAATATAGGAAGTAGGTATTATTCTGAATCACATTTATTTTAATGAAAATTAATTTATATTTTTAGGGGTATCTAACTATCAAGTTGAAGAAGATATAGGAAAGTTGAAGACTTGTCTCACTGGCTTCCTTCAGGAATATGGTTTATCTGTAATGGTGAAAGATGATTATGTTCATGAATTGTGAGTATTTTTAGGGTATATAAGAGATAATACCTCGCCTGTCATAAGGCAAATCTAAATTCATGTCTCTGTCCTTTCCTGTAGTTGCCGATATGGAGCTGCTGAGCTACACACTATTGCTGCGTTCTTGGGGGGTAAGTTCCATAGATTAGAAGACTGTTACTTGTTACATATCAGTTACTATTTTATTTATTTATTTACTTTTTTTTTTGAGTTGGAGTCTCACTCTGTTGCCACTGCAGCTTCAACCTGCTGTGCTCAGGTGATCCTTCTGCCTCAGCCTTCCAAGTAGCTGGAACTGCAGATGTGCATGACCATGCCCGGCTAATTTTTTGATGTGTTGTAGAGACAACATCTCGGCCAGTTGCCTAGGCTGTTGTGAAACCCCTGGGCTCAGGTAATCTTTTCACTTCCACCTCCGCCTCCCAAAGTGCTGGGATTACAGACATGAGCCACTGTGCCCGGCCAGCCAGTTACTGTTTTAATATGAAGTTATGTCATCTTAGCTATTTTAATTAGGGAGGTCAGTGAAGCAGGCTATTATATTAAGTTTATTCAGTAGCTCCTATACTTGTCTCCCTGCCTTCTGTTTCTCCCACTGCCATCCATCTTAAACTCCTGAAGAATCATTAATCCTTTTAAAGCATAGCTGTGATTGTGTCCCTAAGCCTCTGCCCCACCAATACGTATACACTCTATGATGGTCCTCACAAAAATCCAGGACCCTTAGCTTGATATTGCAGAACCTGTGTTCTGGTTTCACCCAGCTTTTCTTTTCTTTTTTTTATTTTAGTTGAAATCTCACTCTGTTGCCCAGGCTGGAGTGCAGTGGCATGCTCACGGCTACCGCAGCCTCAACCTGCTGGGCTCAGGTGATCCTTCTGACTCAGCCTTCTAAGTAGCTAGAACTACAGGTGTGAACTACCACACCTGGCTAATTTTTTTGATTTATTGTAGAGACAATGTCTCACCAAGTTGCCCAGGCTGGTTTCAAAACTCTGGTCTCAGATAATCCTCTCATCTTGGCCTCCCAAAATGCTGGGGTTACAGGCTTGAGCCACTGTACCTGGCCTTTCATCCAGCTTTTCTAACCTTGGTTTTAACATGTTACTTACTTTTCTCCCAGCCATACCCTTTGATTTCCCACTCCTAGATCTTTGCTCCTCTGGGCCTGTGTGCCTTAAAAACTTGTATTTTCTGTATGTCCAAAACCTACCTGCTAATGCCTAGCTCTTTCATAAAACGCCCTTTACCTCCTTCCTTCCAGTTCACTTCTTCCTTGTTTTAATCAGTTTGAGTTGCTTTAACAGAATACCATAGACTTCTTCTGTTTCGTCACATGGAAAAAATGGTGAGCTAACTCTCTGGGGGTCTCTTATTAAGGGCACTACTCCTGTTTGTGAGGTCTCTACACTCATGACCCAACCACCTACCAAAGGCTCACCTCCTAATACCAACCATCACATTGGGCATTAGGTTTTCAACATGTGAATTTTGGGGGGCAGGGGGGAATAGACACAAATATCCAGTCCATAAAAGCCCTCTCATAATACAACTTCTGCCTGTGATCTCCTGTAGACTGAGCTATTTGCTTGTCACATTTTCTTTCTAGATCATTGATGTTTTAAAGGCACATCTAGGTCTGATTAATAATATTCAGTGTTCAAAATATATATTAATGATATAGACCTAAGAAAACTATTTTCTAAGCAAATTCAAATTAAAGCCTGATTCTGGATAATTTGTTTTGAACTAAAACCAAGTCTCTTGTGCCAAAATAGCAAAGTAAACTGCCAGTCCATAGAAAAGGGCAAATTACTATTTATTCAGATTCAGTCCTGATTCTAAGAAGAGATAGAACCAGAGAGAATGGATGGTTGGATGATTTGTCTCCAGCAGAAAGAAAGTATAAATTTTAGGTTTTGTTAACTTGTGTGCTTCTGTAATTATTTTGCACAATGATTGTGGTTGTGTCCTCTCACTTTCTTTATGTTTTGTTCAAATGTTGTCTTCAGCCATCCCTGACTCCACTATTTAAAATTGAGTTCCTCCTCTTGCACTCATATACCCCTTATTTGCTTTTTCTCCTTAGCACTTATGGTCATTATTGACATACTATATTTTATTTATTTGTAAATTATCTCTCTCTCTTGCTGCTAAAAAGTAGCATGAGGGCAAGTGAATCTTTTTGTCTTTTCCTTACTGTATCCCTGGTGCCTAGGACAGTATTTGGTGTCCAGTAGAGTCTCAAATTTTATTGAGTAAGAATATTTGGAAAAGAGGAAACTTAAGATGATAAAAGATGCAGAAATTTTTTCTTGGTAGTTTTTTGTTTTGTTTTGAGAAAGTATAGCAGTTTAGCAGTATTTAGTATAAATCCTTTCTAAATTATAGATGTATTTAGAACAAATATACCTTTTTCCTTTTTTATTATAAAAGTAAAACATATAAATTAACATTCAAATGCAGCAAAAGTATGTCTTTGAGAATCTTTTATACCTGTGTGTATCCTTTAAAAAGTTTGATCAAGCTAGGTGTAATGACTTATGCCTGTAATCCCAGCACTTTGGGAGGCAGAGGCAAGAGGATTGCCTAAGACCAAGGGTTTGAGACCAGTCAGGGCAACTTGGTGAGACCTTGTCTCTCAATTAAAAAAAAAAAAAAAAATTAGCCGGGTGTGGTAGTGCATTCCTGTAGTTGCATCTACTTGGAAGGCTGAGGTTGAAGGATCACCTGAGCCCAGGAAATCCAGGCTGGGATGGCTGTGAGTGTGCCACTGCACTCCAGCCTGGGTGACAGAGTGAGACTCTGACTCAAAAAAAAAGTTTGATCAGCCATACTACTATTTAGATTCCCTTTAATAACATAGTTATGAAGAATTGTAGTCTTTTATTTAACTCTTGAAATTTACTCTTTTCAAATATCTGCCTTTTCTCCTCTTTCCTTACAGGAGCTGCTGCTCAAGAGGTTATCAAAATAATCACCAAACAATTTGTAATTTTTAATAATACTTACATTTATAGTGGCATGTCACAAACTTCAGCAACTTTCCAGTTGTAGGGAAAGCACCCTATTGTGTTAATGACTGAAACTGTTATTTCCTTCAGGTTGTGCTTTAGTCTGTAAAATTCTGCTAAAGGAGAGCTGCTAAATTGTTTCCTTAATAAATATTTTTTCATTTGTAATAATGTAGTTTTGTTCTTGGGAGTGGGGAATGGTCATTTTCCCAAAGGATAAAAGCTATTCATTCTCACTGAGTTCATTAATACTGGCTTGCTATGTCAAAGCTACTTATAGATGTCTCTTGCATTTCATTAGAAATAGTTTAACATATTTTTTTCTTACCATTTTCAATAATGAATTTATGCCCTGTGCAGATTTTAGCTATGAAAGCTTTAGGACCATCATTATTTTTAAAACGAATATAATTTAAAATAAGTATTTCAGGAAGTATAGTTTTACCAAAAAACAAGACTATCTCCAGTTCGTGTTATCTTAACTAAAGTTTTGCTGCCTACACCTGCTTTAAATCCATGGTCATTATATCTATATTACATATACTCAGATTTCATTTTCAGGATTAATCACACTGGATTATTCACCAACATATCAGAGGGGGAAAAAACCCACCCAAGATGAAAGTATACACAGACTGAGTGGAAATCCAGAAATGAGGGCAGTACCCAGTTTCTGGATTGATTTATTTATGGCTGAAGAATGTGTTATATGACTTAGTTACCTTAAGGCCCCTAAACTGGCTGCAGGTCAGTCTCTTAGGTGAAAACTTGTTAGATTTGTCTACAGAGTGCTTCACAGGGATTTGGTTTTCTTGGACCCTAATGTGCCAAGCCCCTTGCTTGGCTGTTTTTCACCAACTGACCTTTCTCGCCCTCACTTTCCCAGCGTTCCCATAGGGTGGATTTTATTTACGGAGGAAGCAAGGAGCTGGCCCACGAAGACAAAGTTAGGCGTTAGCTCCACTGGAGCCCCAGTCCTTGGGTCTAGGAACAGGGGCGTGTGCCTAGATTAAACTCCTGAGGCTGACTGGTGAGTCTGCCTTGTGAGGCGGCGGTACCCATCAAAAGGATGCGCAACCCAAGAGAAGACCGCGCATCGCAAAGGATACAAACGCGGAAGGAGGGTTGGGGCCGCCCAGCCACGCGTGCGCATGCGTGCCTTGTGACCACCGTCCTACATCCTGACCTCAACTGCGGAGCAGGCTCTCTAAGCTCTGGCGAATGCGTGTCTGAGGAAAGTAAGCTCTAGAATCCCGGGCAGTGAGATTAGGGGGCCTTCTCCTCTACCCCCAGTGGCCTCGGGAAGGTCGAGGACCAGGAGCCCGTCATGTGACTCCGCGTAGGGGCGGGCGTCCCGGCCGGAAGTTCCGTCCCACGGAAGTGAGCCTCGCAGGCTGGGCGGGAAACCTAGTCAGGCGCCGAAGGTGGTGGCAGGGAGGAAAGGTCTGCGCCCGGCGAACTCCTGCTTGAGGCTGAAGACCACGGCCTCTGCTCCCGCGGGTCCGAGCCCTGCCTTAGCTCCACCCCGGTACTGTCTTGGCTCTTGGCCTTTTGGAAGGAGGGTTGCGGCCCGCCTGTCCAAGGCAGCCCCTCATGGCAGTTAGTAGAACACCGCCCCACTGGTCCCTTAACCTGTCGGCGTGAGGAGATGGGTTGACTGGGGGGGCGGGGGAAAGGGCTGGGTTTTCCCGAGCAGATACCAGTCCCACACTGCAGTCCCCACAGCCCTTGATAGAAAGAGATAATCGTCATCATTTAGTCAGGCGTCTAGATCCTGGCAGGTTTTGACCCCTTTATTGCCCGTCCGAGTCCCCGGGCGCTTCCCCAGGTGAAGGGGTGGGAAACACTGGTGAGATAATTTCTCGCAATGAGGGCTGGAGCGCGTGTTCTGACATCACCTGAGCGGGGAGAGCCTGGTAAGGAGACTTGGGAGATGCCCTGGCAGGGGCCGGGTCACCTGCATCTTTAACCAGCGCTCTGGTTCCTCGCAGAACTTGAGAACGCTGAAAAGAGCCTGGAGGGACCACCTAAGCTCTTCCAAAGGAGTTCTTCCAGCTGTTTAGGTGAGCCACAGGCCACGGTGTCGTTGAGTGGAAATTGAGGCAGGGTGGAGTTGGCGTCTCTCCTCGGAAAGATTGTGTATCTGTTAGTTCTACCTGTGCAACCTGGGATGAGGCGAAGAGGAGCTGTCCTCTGGTCTACTGGAAGTTTTCATATTGTAGAGCGAACTGACTGCTGGTACCCTCAGTGTTTTTTCTGATACCTGAATGATTGTTATTTCCCAACCCATTTGAACTATTATAACAGAAAAATTGCCCCCTTTCCCTTGCCTCTCCTTTAAAGGACGTTTTTCGCCATATAGAATTGCCAGCTGGGTATCCACTGGCAATAATTCAGTGGTGGCACCCCTGCTAGGCTTACACAGAAAGATGCCATTTATCTTTCTGATATTTGGGGATAACATTTAGATTTCAAAAAGCTTTGGTACTGACATTTTCTAGATCAGGCAAATGAGTAATGATCAGCTAGTTTTCTTACTGAAATTTGAGTTTGAGTTAACACTACTGTTTTGGGGAGTAGACTGAGTGAAACCTGTAAATGGGATAAACTCTTTCTGTTATAATAATAATAACTTCTAACATTCGGTAAATACTTATTGTAGACCAGGCTCTGTTCTTTACACCTTGTAAATATTCTTAGTCTTCCCAATAAGCTTATGAGAGCGCTATAAGGATAAAGTTAGATGAGGAAAGGGTGAAAAATAGAAAACAGTGGAATACAACACCCATAGAACCACCAACTAAAGACAGATGTTACTATGTTGTCTTTCTATCCAGTTTTATTTTTGTCTCTATCTCATTGGAGTCATAATTGAAGATTAAATTTTGAGTGTTGCTCTTTTTGGTAAACTTTGTAACATAAGCATTTTTCCTTGCTATTGAACATTTCTAGTACATATTGATATTCTTGTAACAATATCCTATCCTGTGGATGTATCACAATGTACCTTACTATCTTTATTTTAATATAATATTTAGACTTTTTTTTTTGAGTTGGAGTCTCACTCTGTTACCCAGGCTAGAGTACACTGGCACACTTACAGCCACTGCAGCCTTCACCTGCTGGGCTTTGGTGATCCTTCCTCCTCAGCCTTCCAAGTAGCTGGAACTACAGGCCTGCACCACCATGTCTGGCTAAATATTTAGATTTTAAAATGGCAAAAGTAATATACTTGTATACTTGTATATTACTTTATAAAAAGTCTTGTTATTTCTTTAAACTTTTTTTTTTTTTGCTTACTAATTTCATTTTCATTTTGAGTGAAAATAAAAATAAAAAGGATAATTGGGCATCTCTCTTTAACAACATAGTGTGTTGGCATAAATAAGAATTTTAGAGTTCTGTGAATCCTGAATTGTTGTTGCTCTAAGAAGTTAATTGACCTCTGATCCATTTTTCTAAATAAACAGTTTAGAAAAATGACCTCTGATCCATTTTCTAAATAACCAGTTTAGATTGGGCATGATGACTCATGCCTGTGTTCTCAAACTTTGGGAGGCTGAAGTGGGAGGATTGCTTGAGCTCAGGAGTTCAAGACCGCCTGGGCAACATAGCGAGCTCTCATATCTACAAAAAAAAAGTTAGACAGGTATAGAGCTGTGAGCCTTTAGTCCCAGCTACTTGGGAGACTGAGGTAGAAGGATCTCCTGAACCCAGGATGTTAAGGCTTCAGGTGAGACCCCTGAATTCAAAATAAATAAATAAATGATCAGTTTTGCATTTTAAAGTAGGGCGTGTGCATGTGAGAGACCATATCAGGGTTGTCAGTTATTTAAAAAATTTTCTGCTGGCCAAGGGCAGTGGCTTCCCTTGCCTCTCCTTTACTTTGGTGGGCTGAGGTAGGTAGATTACTTGAACCCAGGAGTTCGAGACTAGCCTGGGCAATATAGCGAGACCTCGTCTCTATTAAAAAAAAAAATTCTTCTAACAAATGATAGATAAACAAATGATATATAAACCAATATTTAAACTTAATGGTAGAATACTATGTTGAAAACAACCATGAGTTGTTAACTAGTATTAAGCTTAGCTTTTGAAGATTAATGCAGATCTAGGGGGGGAGAGAGAGAGAGAGAGAGAGAAAGAAAGAAAGAGAGAGAGAGAGAGAGAGAGAGAGAGAGAGAGAGAGTGTGTGTGTGTGTGTGTGTGTGTGTGTGTGTGTGTATGTATGTGTATGTGTGTTTTAAACCTTTGATTCATGGAGAAGTGCCCAATTTGAAACTAAGGGATAAAGATTTATAGGAAAGAAAATAAGGAAATCAGACCTCAGATTAGTCACCCAATCATTTGTTGGTTTAATAAAATTTGTTGACTGCATATAGTGCTTTAAAATGCCACATATAAAAAAGTAATAAAAATATTTTTTAAATGCCACATATATTTATATATGTTTTTGAATGTAATTCTTTTTTTTTTTTTTGAGTTGGAGTCTCACTCTGTCGGAGTGCAGACGAGTGCAGTGGCCGCTCCCGGCCACTGCAGCCTCGACCTGCTGGGCTCTGGTGATCCTTCCGCCTCAGCCTTCCAAGTAGCTGGAACTACAGGTGCGCACTACCACGCCTGGCTAATTTATGAATGTAATTCTTTTAACATCTCTATAATAAAGTAGGAATATTGTTCCTATCTTACAGATGAGGAAACTGAGCCTTAGAAATGTTAAGCAACCTATCCAATATCACACATTTAATAAATTACAGATTCAACTCATTAAGTTAATTAAGTTAATTGAATTTAATTATTATTTTAAAATATGTAGTTCCCTGGTCTTTTGTCTTCAGAAAAACTATTCTTTTCCTAACCCCTTTACATTTATTTCTTTGGCATTTCAAACACTGATTTAAATTGAGAAATTACCTTTATCTTATAGATGAAATATAAGGAAAAAGAATACAGGCAAACATGGAAAGTGAGGACACAAAGAAAATGCAAGGTGAGAAATTCATGGATCATGTATCTGGAATTAAGTTTATATTTGTAATATATATTGCAGGTTATCTGGCAGGATTCAGGAAATTAAAGAGTCATTCAGAAATTTACATAAATTTTGAGCACCTACTTTTTGACTGTCACATAATTCCTGGCTTCAGGAAACTGGCATACCAATGGAAAAAGGCATACTGATAATTAGAATATCATATGAGCCGGGCTCGGTGGCTCAGCCTGTAATCCTGCGCCTTGCGAGGCCGAGGTGAGTGAATTGCCTGAGCCTGCGGGTTCGAGACCCGCCTGGGCAATGTGGCAAAACCTCATCTCTACAATAAATAAAAAAATCAGCCGGGTGTGGTAGTACATGCCTGTAGTTCCAGCTACTTGGAAGGCTGAGGCGGAAGGATCGCCTGAGCCCAGCAGGTCAAGGCTGCAGTGGCCAGTAGGGGCCACTGCATTCCAGTCTGGGTGACAAAGTGAGACTCCGACTCAAAAAAAAAAAAAAAAAAATACCATATGATAGTTTATTTAATGGAAGTATGTATAGGAAGAGTAGGAACTTGAGGAGATCACCATCAAAGTATGGTGGAGGTACATCAGAAGTGTCTCCAGAAAGCTGGAAATAGTCCATGGACATGGAGGAAGTTAACTAGAGAGGAAATAAAGAAAAAGGATGGGAAATAGTGTTCACTAATGAATACCATCACGTTAGGGCTTAGGTGAGGAAAAAGTCCTTAAAAACAGACTAAGAAAAACATTTCAAGAAGGCAGAAAGGGAGTCAGGAAAGTGGTAGCTTAAAAATAAGAGCCTTAGGAGAATGCTCCATGAAAAAGAGATTACTTAAAAGTATCACTTTCAGATGTCACAGATGAGGACTGAGTTATCCAACACATTTTACATTTAGGATGTCATTTGTTTTATTAACGGTAAACTTAATAGATTTTAGCCAGATTGCATGTATCTAGGTCTGAGTGGGAAATGATGATCTGAAGACAGTATAAATAGGTTACTCTTTAAAAGCTTGACTAAAGATAACGGCAGGAGCTAGAGGGAGATGGTAACGTCAAGAAAGTCTTGTAAGAGTTATAGAGAAAGGATAATATATGAAGAGGGAATGGAGATGCTGAAGAAATAAGTTGAAGAAACTGGAGAGATAGGTGACAAATTGTTGGTGAAGCCTCTCTCAAACCATTTTTCACATTTCATTTATCAAGCCTTCAACCTCAGTCCCACATATCACTCTTTCATTTTTATGTCTTAATTTGGTTTCCTTCCAGAAATAGACCCTGAGAGAATTTTAGTACAAGTACTTTTTTTGAGAAAGTGATCCCAGGAAACACTGGCTAGGGAGTGGGGAAGTGAGATAGGAAAAGGAAGAAAGACGAGTACATTATTAAGGAAGTAATTATTATGGGTAATTGGAGCTTAGTTTCACTAGGAAACTCCTGGGATCCAGTGTAGAGTTATGGCCCTCAGAATCATCCCAGCCAAAGGGTGAAGAGTATTTATCCATCAACTGCTATCAGTCAGTTGTTTAGTAACAGGCTAAAGTAGTATATAATTGTAATTTTGGTTTGTATTTCCCTAATGACTAACAAGATTGAACTTATTTTTATATACTTACTTGTAATTTGTCTATTTTCTTTAGAGAAATGTCTGTTCAAATCCATTGCACACTTTTAAATTAGATTGTCTTTTTATTTTAAGAGTTCTTTATTCTGAACACAAGTCTCCTATTGGATATGTGGCTTGCAGATATTTTCTTCTAGACTGGGCTATCTTTTCACAATCATAATAGGATCTTTTGAAGCATTAACGTTTTAAATTTTAAGCCCAATTTATCAAATTTTATTTTATTGCTGTGCTTTGGTATTATGTGCACTTCAGTATTTGTACTTTGTTTTCTTCAGGAATTATTGAAGGAACTACTTAACCTAGAAAAGATAAAACCAAGATGAAACATGATAAGTGGAGATGTCATTAGGTGGTTTGGCTGGGGAGAGAGGGTTAATGATGGGAGGTACCAAAGTATGAGAAGGGGCCAGCATAGTACATAAAGAAGTTTTTTACATCCTGCATTGTGCCTAGAGTTGAAAACCACCATGCTTCATCAAAAATTTTCATTGGTGTGTTTTGATGTGGCTTATTGGTATCCATACAGTCAAATTTACCTTTTTATAGTTTCTTTTAATATATAGAATGATCAATAAGTGTTTGCTGTTGCTCAAAAACAACTTGGTAATTATACTGGTCTATTAATACTATTATACTATTAATTATATTGTTATATGATTATTAATTATATGATTATTAATTATATTCTTATTAATACTATTATACTTATTATACTATTAATATTATAATACTATTATGCTATTATAAAGGTATACTATTATACCTTTATACTACTATTTTTCACTAACCATTGTGTCATGAATTATTTCATGGAACAAATTGCCAGTAGAATTTCTTTCAAGAGGAAGACTAAATACTATATTGATGGATAATACAGCTTGGTTTCTTTTAGTGTACTACTCTATATTTTTATGTCCTCTCTTCATCCTATATCTTTCAGAACTTTGTGAATTCAAGTAAAATCTGTATACAATCTTACTTAAATCTTTAAAATCAAGAGAAGAAATTGAAGACTATAATAAAGAATTTTACAGGAAAATGGTTGTCTATCATTTGCTGTTTAGTTGCAAATGAATTGTTTACATTTGCATAAGTTTTGGCATATGTATGTAGCCATGCAAGCATCAGCATGATCAAGATAGTGAACGTATTCTCCTATCTCTTCCTGAACTGATCTGCCTTCTGTTACTATAGACTAGTTTGCATTTTTTCAATATGTGGAACCATACAATACATATTCTTTTTTGTGTGATTTCTTCTACTCGGCATAATTATTTTGAGATTCATTGTGTTGTTGCATGCATCTATAGTTAATTTGTTTTTATTGTTAAGTAGTATTCCTTTATATAGTTGTATCATGGTTTGTTTATCCAGTCATTCACTGATGGACATTTTGGTTGCTTATACTTTTTGGTTATTACATATAATGGTATTACGAGCATTTGTATGGACATATATCTCCTTTTCTTTGAGGTAACTACTTAGTAGTGGGATGGCTGGATCAAATGGTAGGTATATATTTAACTATTTATGAAACTGCTATACTGTCTTTCAAAGTCTTTGTACTATTTTACATATTCACCAGCAGCATACGAGAGTTCCAGTTCTTTTCCATCCTTGTCAACATTTGTTGTGATCAGTCTTTTAAATTTTAGTCATTCCCAGCAATTCCTTTATTGGGAATATACCTGGAGGAACTCAAATCATTTTTACAAAAAAGATACCTGCACACATATTTTTGTTGCAGCTCTATTCACAATAGGAAAAACATGGAACCAACCATGTTGCCCATCGAAGCTGGACTGGATAAAAAAAATGCAGTACATATACACAATGGAATATTATGCGGTCATAAAGAAGGACAGACATATGGACTTTGCATCAACTTGGATGGATTTAGAGTTGATCATACTCAGTGATCTATCACAGAAACAAAGAACAGAGTACCATATGTTCTCACTCATAAGCAGACCTTGAACAATTATACTACTATAAGAAAGCTATTGGCAGTAGTGGGAAACTCTTAGGATTGGCAGTTGAGGGAAACTGCTGGGGAAGGGAGGGGTATACCTCATCTACACGGGTACCTGCATAATCAACGTTTGTATACCTAACCCTGAATTGTACCTCACATCTTCATAATAAAAAAATAAAAAATTTTAGTCATTCTAGTCATTTAATCATATAGTGGTATCTCCTTGTGATTTTAATTTCCATGTCCCTAATGACTAGTAATGTTGAGCATCTTTTCATGTACTTATTTGCATTCATGTATCTTTTTTGTTAAAGTGTGTGTTCATATCTTTTGCTCACTATTTCAGTGGTTTGTTTGTTGAGCTTTGATAGTGCCTTAATTTTATCTGGATATATGTTCTTTGTTTAGTTGACATACAGAATACATACTGGATGGCTATATGTCCTTTATCAGATACATGCTTTGCTAAGATTTTCCCTTAGTTTATGGCTTATCTTTTCTACATTTCAAAATATACTATTAAGAAATGATGTTTTACCATTGCTTTGTTGAACTGTTGTGTCTCCACGTGGCTCTTTGAGCTATGGCTGCCATGTTTCCTTAGCTTTGGCCCCCTCCCCTACCTTGGGGAGGTGAATCTTCTCTTATTTCTCTCTCATATACTTTCAAAATAAGCTTTGTTTGAAAATGTTTAAAAAAATGTTTTAAATTTTTGTGAAGTCCAATTCATTTTTCTTTTGTGGATTGTGCTATTAGTGTCTTATCCAAAAAAATCTTTGTTTAACCCAAGGTCACAAATATTTTTCTCCTATTTTTTCTTTTAAAAGTTTCACAGTTTTAGGCTTTATATGGATGTGCAATCCATTTTGAGTTAATTTTTGTTGTGGTGTGAATTATAAATTCAAGGTTTTGTTTGTTTGTATATGGATATTCACTTGTTCCAGCACTTTTAGAAAGGCTATCCCTTCTCTGAAATTCCTTTGCAAAATCAGTTCACATGTATGTATTTATTTCTGTATTCTGTGTTCTGTTTCAGTGATCTATTTGTCTGTGTTGATGCCAGTGCTACACTTTTTTGATTACTGTAGCTTTTTAAAGTCTTGAAATCTGGTAGTATTAGCTCTCTAGCTTTATACTTCTCTTTCAAAGTTGTTTGGCTCTTCTAGGTTCTTTGCATTTTCATATGAATTTTGGAATCAGCTTGTCAATTTCTACCAAAAAAAAAAAAGCCTGTTGGGATTACATTGAACCTATACACCAATTGTGGGAAAATTGATATCTTAACAATATTTAGTCTTCTGACCCATGAATAAGATATATCATGCCATTTATTTTGGCCTTCTTTAATTTCTCTCAGCAGTATTTTTTAGTTTTCGGTGTACATCTTATTTACATCTGTTGTCAGTTTACCCTCAAGTATTTCATATTTTTGATGTTATTGTAGATGGCATTATTTTTTAAATTTCAATGTCCATTTGTATGAAAATACAGTCATTCCCTGCATAATGATGTTTGGGTCAACTACTGACCTCATATAGGATGGTGGTCTTATAAGATTATAATGGAGCTGAAAAATTCCTGTCATCTAATGATGTTGTTATGTAGTAGCACTATACATTACAGATTTGCAGTGATCTTGATGTAAACCTACTGTAATGCCAGTTGTATAAAAATATAATACATAAAATTATGTATAGTAAGTATATAATACTGGATAATAAATGACTATGTTACTGGTTTATGTATTTACTACACTATTTATTGTTATTTTAGAGCGTACTTTCTACTAATAAACAAAAAAATTTGTAAAACAGCTTCAGGAAAGTCCTTCAGGATGTATTCCAAAAGAAGGCATTGTTATCATAAGAGATGACAGCTCCATGAGTGTTACTCTGAAGACCTTCTAGTGCCCAGTGCGATAAGATGTGGAGGTGAAAGACAGTGATATTGATGACTCTGACCTTGTGTAGGCTTAGGCTAATGTGTCTGTTCATGTCTTAGTTTTCAGTAAAGTTTAAAAAGTAAAAAAAAGAAAACAAAAACAAAAACTAGGCTGGCTTATTTCTGTAATCATAGTGCTTTGGGATGCCAAGGCAGGAGGATCTCTTGAGGCCAGGAGTTTGAGACAAGTCTGGGCAATATAGTGAGACCCCTTCTCTGCAAAAAAAATTTTTTTTTTTTTTTAGTTGGAGTCTCACTCTGTCGCCCAGACTAGTGCAGTGGCACGCTTCTGGCCACTGCAGCCTCGACCTGCTGGGCTCCGGCGATCCTTCTGCCGCAGCCTTCCAAGTAGCTGGAACTACAGGCGTGCGCTACCATGGCTGGCTAATTTTTTGATTTATTGTAGAAATGAGGTCTCGCCAAGTTACCCAGGCGGGTCTCAAACCCGTGGGTTCAGGCAATCCACTCACCTTGGCCTCCCAAAGCACGGGATTACAGGCTGAGCCACTGAGCCTGGCGGAAAAAATTTTTTTAAGAAAAATTAGCTGAGCTTGGTGGTGCATACCTGTTGTCCTAGTTACTTAGGAGGCTAAGGTGGGTAGACCGCTTGAATCCAGTAGTTCAAGGTTACGGTGAGCTATGATGGTACCACTGCACTCCAACCTAGACAACAGAGCAAGACTTTGTCTCTAAAAAAAAAAGTTATAGTAAGTGCCAAGTTTAATTTATTATTGAAGAAATAAAATTATTCAATAAATTAGTAGCCTAAGTGTACAGTGTTTATAAAGTCTACAGTAGCACACAGTAATGTCACAGGCCTTCACATTCATTCATTACTCACTGATTCACCTAGAGCAACTTCTGGTCTTACAAGCTCCATTCATAGTAAGTGATCTATACACATGTACCTTTAAAAAAATGTATACCATATATATATTTTTTTTTTGAATTGGAGTCTTACTTTGTTGCTCAGGCTGGAGTACAGTGGTACCTTCCTGGCCACCACAGCCTTGACCTGCTGGGCTCATGCGATCCTTCAGCCTCAGCCTTCCAAGTAGTTGGAACTACAGGCACGTGCCACCATGCCCAGCTAATTTTTTGATTTATTATAGAGATGAGGTCTCACTAAGTTGCCCAGGCCAGTCTTGAACCCATGGGCTCAGGCAGTCCTCTCACCTAGGCCTCCCAAAGTGCTGGAATTATAGGCATGAGCCACCCAGCGATACCATATATTTATCATACCTTTTCTATGTTTAGATATACAAATACTTACCACTGTGTTAATGATTGTCTATAGTATTCAGTACAGTAACATGCTGTGCAGGCTTATAGCCCAGGAGCAATAGACTATACCATACAGCCTAGGTATATAGTAAGCTATATCATCTGGGTTTGTGTAAGTATGCTCTATGATGTTTTTTTGTTTTGTTTTGTTTTTTGAGTTGAAGTCTCACACTGTCGCCCAGACTGGAGTGCAGTGGCCGCTCCCGGCCACCACATCCTCGACCTGCTGAGCCCCGGCGATCCTTCCGCCTCAGCCTTCCAAGTAGCTGGAACTACAGATGTGCGCTACCATGCCCAGCTAATTTTTTGATTTATTGTAGAGATGAGGTCTCGCCAAGTTGACCAGGTGGGTCTCGGACCCGAGGGCTCAGGCAATCCACTCACCTCAGCCTCCCAAAGTGCGGGATTATAGGCTGAGCCACCGAGCCCGACTCTATGATGTTTGTACAATGACAAAATTGCCTAACGTTGCATTTCTCAGAATGTATCCCCATCATTAAACAACATGACTGTACAATCTATTTTTGTGTATTAAAGGGATATCCTGAAAACTTACTTGTTCACTTAATCTAGTAACTTTTTGAAGTTTCCATCAAATTATGCAGAAGATCATGTAGAATGCAAATTTAGATAATTTGCTGCTTCCTTCCCAATTTGGATGCTTTTTATTTCTTTTTCTTACCTAGATTCTTGAGTACGGTGTTATATAGAAGTGGTGGGAGCAAATATCTTTGCCTTGTTCTTGGTCTTAGAAAGAAAGTATTCAAGCTGGGCTTGGTGGCTCAGCCTGTAATCCCGTGCCTTTGGTAGGCTGAGGTGAGTAAATTGCCTGAGCTCGCGGGTTCAAAACCCACCTGGGCAGTGAGACCTCATCTCTACAATAAATCAAAAAATCAGCTGGGCGTGGTAGCACAGACCTGTAATTCCGGCTACTCAGAAGTCTGAGGCAGAAGGATCATCGGAGTTCAGCAGGTTGAGGCTGCGGTGGCTGGGAGTGACCACTGCACTCTAGTCTGGGTGACAGAGTGAGACTCCAACTCAAAAAAGAAAAAAAAGAAAGTATTCAGTCTTTCCCTGTTAAGTTTTTTGTTTGTTTTTGTTTTGTGAGTCAGAGTCTCACTCTGTTGCCCAGGTTGGAGGGGAGTAGCATGATCATAGCTCATTGCAGCCTCAACCTTCTGGGTTCAGGTGATTCATCCACCTCAGCCTCCCAAGTAGCTGGGACTCCAGTTATATGCCACCATGTCCACCTAATTTTTTATTTTTGTAGAGATGATATCTTGCTATATTGCCTAGGTTTGTCTCAAACTCCTGGGCTCAAATGATCCTCTTGGCAGGACACAGTGGCTCACGCTTGTTATCCCAGCACTTTGGGAGACCTAGGCGAGAGACTTGCCTGAGCCCGCATGTTCGTGATCAGCCTGGGCAACATGGCAAGGCCTCCTCTCTACAATAAATCAAAAAATTAGCTGGGTGTGGTGGCGCATGCCTGTAGTTTCAGCTACTTGGAAGGCTGAGGTGGAAGGATTGCCTGAACCCAGCAGGTTGAGACTGTGGTGGCTGTGAGCAGCATGCCACTGTACTTCAGCCTGGATGGCAGAGTGAGTCTCCGACACCCCGCCCAAAAGCGATCCTCTTGCCTTGGCCTCCCAAAGTGCTGGGATTACAGGTGTGAGCTACGGCACCCAGCCAAAGGCAGTTCCCTTTTATTCTGTTTGTGGAATGTTTTTCTTTAATCAGAAATGGATGTGGGATTTTACCAAATGCTATTTCTGCATCTATTGTGATAACCAAAAGATCTTCCTTTTTAATTTTAGTTGTTACATTACATTTATTGATTGTTTTCAGATTTTAAATTACTCCTGCATTCCTGGAATAAACCCACTTGGTCATGATGTCTTCTTATCTTAATGTATTGTTAGATTCAATGTGCTAAAATTGTTTAGACTTTTTGCACTTATATTCATTAGGGACACTGGTCTGTAGTTTTCTTTCTAACGGCTTTGGTTTTGGTGTAAGGGTAATGCCAGCCTCATAGAATAAGTTGGGAAGTATTCTTTCTCTGAAACTTTTGAAAAAATTTGTGTAGAATTTATATTATTTCTTCCAAAAATGTTTGGTAGAATTATAAATGAAACCATTTTAACCCAGAGTTTTCTTTGTGGAAAGGTTTTTAGCTATTATTTCAACTTCTTTCATAGATAATAGACCTATTCAGATTTTTTGTTTCTTTTTGGGTACGTTTTGGTGATTTGTGTCATTAAACAGTTTGTCCATGTTGTCTAAGTTGTTGAATCTGTAGGTATGAAGTTGTTTTCTACATACACAGTAAGATATGGTCATTAATTTTTATTTATGATTCTAGTTTCTTAGTATGGTGATATATCAAATAAGCATAGTTCTTTTTCTTCACTTGGTTACTCCATATGTTACTTCTGTCATTTGGTTTATTTTTACTTTCTTAAGCTCTACTTCCTTATTATCTCTTGAATATCTGTAGAATGTAGGGATGCCATTTCTCTCATCCCTGACATTGATCATGTGTGTTTTTATTCCTTTTTCCCTGATCAATTTGATTTATCAGTTTTATTGATCTTCTAAAAAAATTAACCTCTATTATTTTTCTGTTTTTTATTTCACTGATTTCAGTTTTGATCTTTATCATTTCCTTCCTTCTACTTTTAATTTCTTGTTTTTCCAGTCCTTAAGGTAGAAGCTGAGATCATTGATTTGAGACCTTTTTTATTTTCTAATACAGGTATTTAATGCTATAAATTTCCTCTTAAATTCTGCTTCAGAAACATCCTACAAATTCTGATATGTTGTATTTTTATTTTCATTCAGCTCTTTTCTTTTTCTTTTCTTTTTTTTTTTTTTGAGTTGGAGTCTCACTCTGTTGCCCAGACTGAAGTGCAGTGGCACGCTCCTGGCCACCACAGCCTCTACCTGCTGGGCTCTGGTGATCCTTCTGCTTCAGCCTTCTGAGTAGCCGGAATTACAAGCATGCGCTACCACGCCTGACTGATTTTTTTGATTTATTGTAGAGATGAGGTCTCACCAAGTTGCCTAGGTGGGTCTCGAACTCACAAGCTCAGGCAATCCACTCACCTTAGCCTCCCAAAGCGCAGGATTATAGGCTGGGCCACCGAGCCCGGCTCATTCAGCTCTTTTCTAAATGGCATATATTTAAACCAGTATAGCTTTACTTAAAATAATATTTGGATTTTCTGTTCCGATATTTTATGCAAGGAGAAAACCAAAGGACTATAAGAAGTTGATATTAATGGCTAGTTTTGAAAGAGAACTTTTGGTTTAAAATAATGAAATTTTTGTTATTTAGAAATGAAAACTGACCTGAACCTATTGTTGGAGTGTCTGAAGTATCAAATGGACAATGCTTTTTCACAGAAGGAAGCTTTGGTTACTATTCATTCAATTTGTCAACAAAACAGTAAGATATGATTAATGAATTTTTATTTATGATTCTAGTTCCTTAGTACTGTAATATATCAAATAAGCATAGTTCTTTCTCTTCTACTTAGTTACTCTATATGTTACTTTTTCATGTAATTAATTTTTTCCTTAAAACAATAAAATAAATGTCGTTTCTATTATTTTTTGTCTGCACGCCCTACAGGTAATGCAGGTGTTTATTTTCGAGAAATTGGTGGTTTGGTGTTTGTAAAAAATCTTGCAAAATCAAGTGAACATAGCGTGGTAAAAGAAGCTGCCTTATATACATTAGGAGCTATTGCAGAAAGAGATGGTAAAATATAAAACTTTATTTTATTATCCTTTAAACATTGTGTTTTATTTTAACAAAATACTCAAAACTAATTTTAGAATGAAATTCCTTTTTTACATTTTAAAATAATTTTATCCAGATATTTTATTTTATCTTTTGCTTTCAAGAGTCTTCTTTCCAGATATCCAGGTACTTTAATCAAAAGATGAAGATAACCCATAACCATCTTGTACTCATGTGGGTAAATATGCTTTGGATATAGAAATTCATGCTGGCAAGAACAGTTTTCTGCATTATACCTAAAATACAGTTGAATTTATTTATTTGTTTGTTTGTTTATTTATTTTGAGTTGGAGTCTCACTCCGTCACCCAGGCTGGAGTGCTGTGGCATGCTCATGGCCACCCCAGCATCAACTTGCTGGGCTCCAGTGAGCCTTCTGTCTCAACCTTCCAAGTAGCCAGAACTATAGGCATGCACTACCATGCCTGGCTAATTTTTGATTTATTGTAGAGAAGAGGTCTCGCCAAGTTGCCCAGGCTGACCTCAAACCCGTGGGCTCAGGCAGTTCACTCACCTCAGTCTCCCAAAGTGCTGGGATCACAGGTGTGAGTCACCAACTGATGTTGAATTTATTGGTTTGTCAAACCAACTTTATATTTTTATACATTCTTTAAATATATCTTCATCACTTTTTTTTTCTGAGTTGGAGTCTCACTCTGTCACCCAGACTGGAGTGCAGTGGCTGCTCCCGGGCACCGCAGCCTTGACCTGCTGGGCTCCGGTGATCCTTCTGCCTCAGCCTTCCAAGTAACTGGAACTACAGGCATGCGCTACCACGCCCAGCTTATTTTTTGATTTATTGTAGAGATGAGGTCTCGCTGCCCAGGCGGGTCTCGAACCCGCAGCCTCAGGCAATCC
Source organism: Carlito syrichta (assembly GCF_000164805.1). Taxonomy (NCBI): domain Eukaryota; kingdom Metazoa; phylum Chordata; class Mammalia; order Primates; family Tarsiidae; genus Carlito; species Carlito syrichta. Next base: position 232,842 of record NW_007097662.1, read on the forward strand.
ACTCACCTCAGCCTCCCAAAGGCGCGGGATTACAGGCCGAGCCACTGAGCCCGCGTCACTTTTTAAGAATGAAGCTCTATGTAGACATTGAGGATACAGAGATCAAAAAGATATAGTCTTGGCCTTTGAGATAGGTCTAATATCTGGTCCTAAGGGACTGACTAAAATGCTAACTATATTACTATGTTCACATTACGAGAGGGGGCACACAAAAAATCCCAAAATTTATTTATAAAAAATTGTGTATTTATTTTTAGATGCTTGAACTTCAGTCACCTTCAAAGTATTTTTCGTTTGACGCGGTATGCCTATGAAATATATCTTTTTCCACTGCTCAAAACAATTTTTGAACTTGTCATTTGTGATGTTTTTCTGTTGTTTATTGTTTCACCTTTTCCACATTGGCAAAATGTTTCCCTTTGAGGACTTTTTTCATTCTGGGAAACAAAAAAAAAGGTGAATCTTGGGGCATGGGTTATGCTGTTTTTGGTCAAAAACTGCTAAACACTCAGTGCTGTGTGGGCAGGTTGTTTGTGTAAATTACCTATCATGAAATGAGCAAATGTATTGAAAGAATCTCCAAAAAAAAGAAAAAATTCTTTGAAGCCAAACACAGCCTTTCACAACAAAGCTAGCTGGTATACTGATGCCAATGCGTTCCTAGAACACTTACCTAGTAGAGGAAGCCTGTACTGCAAGCGGCCCATCCTCCAAAAACCATTCCAGATTTTTTGTGTCCCCTCATATTTTTGTAGAATTCTGCTCTTTGCCTGATTAGCAAACAAAAAAACCACTGTCAGTGTAATTTTTTTTTTTGAAAAGATTTTTATTTCTAGAAAAGTCCCCCCAAATAGCACAAAATTGTCTGTTTTCTAAAGCAGGTTTCTGAATTTTCTTGAATTGGTTTTCTTGCTGTGTTTTGTTACTTGTCATCTTAAAACTTTTATTTAGTTAGGGTTTTATTGGACATTCTAGGGGATTTTGATATGTGTTTTGGAGCCTAGATCAATCACCTTTGATTAAGCTACTGCTTTTTTTGGTCTGCTAATTGAATAAGCACATATAAATTTATCAGCAATTTTTTTTTGTATGACTAATGTCAATGAAATGAAACCTGATTGAAAACCATCCCCAGTTTGGCAACTTTGTATTTTGTTCAGCATATTTTAAAACTTGTTTGTGATAATACATTGAAATTAAAATTATATTTTATATTTCAGTTTACTGTCAGCAGGTTTTGTGTACTTCAGAGTTGTTTGAAGACTTAACTTTGTTCTTATCTGATGATTCAAACACAAATTTGAAAAGAATGTCTGTCTATGTTATTTTGGTTCTGGTTTCAAATAATAGTAAGTACATTCTCTTATGAATGTTTAAAAATACTTTACATAGTAAATTGAAACAGTCATTTTTAATCCTTTTTAGTCCTTATATCAGTGTCTTTTTTTAATCTCACTAACTTTTTTTTTTTTTTTTGAGTTGGAGTCTCACTCTTATCACCCAGGCTAAAGTGCAGTAGCATGATCACGACCCACCACTGCCTCAACCGCCTGGGCTTAGCAATCCTTTTGCCTCAGCCTCTTGAGTAGCTAGGACTACAAGTGTGCACCACCACGTGGCTAATTTTTTTTTATTATTTGTGGAGAGGCGGTCTTGCTATGTTGCCCAGGCAGGTGTTGAACTGGCCTCAGGTGATTTTTCTGCCTTGGCCTCCAGAGTGCATGAGCCACTACACCCAGCTATCTCACTAACTTTTGAGAAATACTAGTTTAAAAGAAGGGAATTTTTAATACTACTACATAAGGTTGAAAGTAATAGTTTTAAAGGGAAAAGAGAGACATTTAATGAATTAGTTTGGTTGATTTTCCACTCAATTGCCTGTTGAATTACAGTGTTTGCTGTATCAGCCGGCAATGGTTTTTATTTTGGAATAATTTTTGATCTACAGAAAAGTTGCAAAGATAGTATAGAATGTTTCTGTATACTTCCTACCCAGTTATTCTTTAATGTTGCTTTATTTTAATTCTTCAAATTGTTAGAAATTTTGTAAGCATTTAAAATGCTTCTAGGAAAAAAAAATGCCTCTCCCATCAATCATCAAACCCCGCTTCCTTATGTGGCTTGGGTATTAGCACAAAGACCATTTTCAGGCTGGGTGCAATGGCTCATGTTTGTAATCCCAGCACTTTGGGAGGTGAAAGTGAGAGGATTGCCTGAGCCCAGGGGTTCACAACCAGCCTGGGCAACTTGGCAGGATATTATCTCTACAATAAGTCACAAAAAAGTCAAAAAATTAGCTGGGCCTGGTGGCAGATGCCTGTAATTCCAGCTACTTGGAAGGCTGAGGCAGAAGGATTACTTGAGCCCAGCAGGTCGAAGTTGCAGTAACCATGAGCGAGCCATTACTCTCCACCCTGCACAACAGAGTGAGACATCATCTCAAAAGAAAAAAAAAGTCTGTATTCAACACCAGCAACCATCCATCTAGGCATCAGTTCATCTTGAGGGGAAATGGCGTGGGTATCAATAGAGGGGGAGGTCTGGGTGGTTGTGGGGCTCAAGGCTGAAGATTTAAGGGTGGTAGATGGAAGATGGAACATCCTTGGGAAAGTGAAGTACTGAGTTGTGTCCTTCAAGGGAGGGGTTGAGCCTCACCTTTACCAGCCTGCAATGACTGATCTACTGCCCCTCCAGAGCTTCTGCTGTTCTCATTTCCGTGGGGTGGTGGTCACTGACCCAGGCATAACTATAGTCTGGGGGAACCTAGGCAGTTTGGTCAGGCTTGGGGATAGCCAGGGGAGAGGCCTGCCAGGCTTCTTTCTTGTGGACTGTACTTAAAAAAATGCATATTGTGTATATATTTTTTTAAATTTATTTTTTTACCTGGGCAGTGAGACCTCATCTCTACAATAAATCAAAAAATCAGCCGGACGTGGTAGTGCATGCCTGTAATTCCGGCTACTTGGAAGGCTGAGGCGGAAGGATCACTGGAGCCCAGCAGGCGAGGCTGCGGTGGCCGGGAGCAGCCACTGAACTCCAGTCTGGGCGACCGAGTGTGACTCCAACTCAAAAAACAAAACAAAACAAAATTTATTTTTTTGGAAAAATTATAAAAGATTGAATTTTTTTCTATTTTGGAGCTTATTTTCATATTGTAACAGAAACATGAAGCAAAATAAGCCTTTTTCAGTTTTTTTTTTTTTTTTT
>NW_007097662.1:236068-239474 GCF_000164805.1 Carlito syrichta
GTGCAGTGGCCGCTCCTGGCCACCGCAGCCTCAAACCAGCTGGGCTCCGGCGATCCTTCCACCTCAGCCTTCCAAGTAGCCGGAATTACAGGCATGCGCCACCAGGCCTGGCTGATTTTTTGATTTATTGTAGAGATGAGGTCTCACTGCCCAGGCAGGTCTCGAACCCGCGGGCTCAGGCAGTCCACTCACCTCAGCCTCCCAAAGGCGCGGGATTACAGGCTGAGCCACCGAGCCCGGCCGATTTTTGCAATTTTTAGAGGAAATTTGTATCCTGCCAGTTTCTAAGCATAAGTGGTATTTTTCATAATAATCTTGATTACAGATTTTTATCCATTGTAATTCTGTGTTATACTTTGTAATACTTTAAAGTGGTTTAAAATTAATAATTAATTAAAATACTATGTACTTAAATGTTTTTCATTTCTGCAAAGTTATTTCTGAATAAAAGTCATATTCATGTAATGTGTGGTCTTTTTTAAGGTATTGGACAAACACTTGTGAGAGAAACAGGTTGTATTACAATTCTGTCACAGTTATTCAGGTAAACAAACATAAATTTCTTATTGTTAATTATTCACTACTTAGGACCTTAATGCATTTGTGTTGATTTGCTTTCTTTTCTTTTTAACCTAATAGGACAGTTCTTCCAAAATATGACTTGAATTTGTCAGATAAAAATGTTTTCCAGAGCTATCAGTTGTGGTCTTCAGTTTGTAGTACTCTGTGTGTCTGTGTCAACAATCCTCAAAATGGTAATTATCGCAAATATTTAAATATAAAAATAAAGATGGCTGGGAGCAGTGGCTCAAGCTTGTAATCCCAGCACTTTGGGAGGCCGAGACAAGAGAACTGCCTGAGCAACTTGGTGGGACCTCGTCTCTACAATAAATTAAAAAATTAGCTGGGCGTGGTGGTGCATGCCTGTAGTTCCAGCTACTTGGAAGGCTGAGGCGGAAGAATTGCCTGAGCCTAGTAGGTTGAGGCTGCGGTGACTGTGAGCATGCCGCTGCACTCCAGCCTGGGCGACAGAGTGAGACTCCGACTCTAAAAAAAAAAAAAAGAAAGAAAGATAACATAAATAGAAACTCGGCCAGGCTCAGTGTCTCAGCCTGTAATCCCAGCACTTTGGGAGGCTGAGGTGAGTGGATGAGCCCGCAGGTTCGAGAACCGCCTGGGCAACTTGGCGAAACCTCTTCTCTACAATAAATCAAAAACTAGCCGGGCGTGGTAGGGCATGCCTGTAATTCCAGCTACTTGGAAGGCTGAGGTGGAAGGATCACCAGAGTCCAGCAAGTTGAGGCTGCGGTGGCCGGGAGCGTACCACTGCACTCCAGTCTGGGCAATGGAGTGAAACTCCAACTCAAAAAAACAAACAAACAAACAAACAAAAAACCAATTTGCAGTTTTACTGATCTTTCCTACTGCTTTTCAAGTCTCTATTTAGTTCTGTTCTGATTTATGTTATTTGGTTCCTTCTGCTAATTATGATTTTAGTTTTATCTTCTTTTTCTAGCTTCTTGAAATGTATACTTATGTTGTTTATTTGAGGTCATTCTTTTTTCTTAATGTAGGCATTTGCATTATAAACTTCCCACTTGTAACTATTCTGTTGCATCCTATAGGTTCTGGTATTTAGCATCTCCTTTTTTGTTTGTCTAAATATATTTTTTGATTCCACTTTTGATTTCTTTTTTGAACCCTTTAGATAAAGTAAGAAAAAAAGAAAGAAGATTCAATAAATAAAAGCAAAATTTTTTGTTTTATTTATTTATTTTTTATTTTAAAGATGTGGGGTACAACTCAGGATTAGGTACATAAGTGGCTTACATTCAGGGTGAAGTTTGGGCCAAATGTAGCAAAATCTTGATAATTGTATAATCTGGACAGTGTTTATATGTGATTTATTATACTATTCTCTTTACTTTTGTCTTCAGTTGAAAATAAATAAATATTTTATAAAAGAAAAAATGAAAGAAGCATTACAACTTAAATCAAAGAATCATAAGACATCACTATGAACAACTATACACCAACAAGTTGGATAACTTAGAATAAATGAATAAGTTACTAGAAATGTAAAATCTACATAGACTGAATCATAAAGAAATAAAAAAATCTAAGAAGACTGATAAGAAACAAGAAGATTGAATCAATAATTAAAAGGTTTTCCTTCAAAGAAATGCCCAGGACCTAATTTTAAAAATAATTATGCCAATCCTTCTCAAACTCTTCAAAAAAAATAAAGAAGAGGAAATACTTTAAAATTTATTTTACACGGCCAGCATTACCCTGATTACAAAGCCAGACTAAGATACTATGAAAAACAAAGTTATAGATCCAACATCCTAACATAGGTGCAAACATTTTCAACAAAATATGGGTGGTTCTTGATGTCTGTGAGTTGTGTATTAAGATATTCAAACAATCACAGATTAAAAATATTTGGGGAAAAAAAAAAGAAACTGATTTTTTTCAAATGTCATATTTATTTTATTTTATTTTATATTTTTTTATTTTTTTTGAGTTGGAGTCTCACTCTGTCGCCCACACTGGAGTGCAGTGGCCGCTCCCGGCCACCGCAGTCTCGACCTGCTGGGCTCCGGCAATCCTTCTGCCTCAGCCTTCCGAGTAGCTGGAACTACAGGCGTGCGCTACCACGCCCAGCTAATTTCTGATTTATTGTAGAGATGAGGTCTCGCTGACCAGATGGGTCTCGAACCCGTGGGCTCAGGCAATCCACTCACCTCAGCCTCCCATAGCACTGGGATTACAGGCTGAGCCACCGAGCCTGGCTTCAAATGTCATATTTAAAACACAATTAACTTTGTCTCCTTTCAGATGAGAATCAACTGTTTTGCTGTTCACTTTTTCCACATGCTAATGAGTGGCTAATAAATTGTATGAAACCTGAGATAATTCGCCCTATTTGCTCATTTATTGGACTCACTCTTGCAAGTAACAGTAAGTACTATTCTCTAGGTCATACCTGAAGCATATTTCAAAGCATAATAAGAATTATTGAATTCATTATTGAATTAATGAATTCTAATAATTTGGATCATTTTGGATACATTTTAACTCTTGAAGATTAAAAAAAAATCTTAAAAATAGATATTGTTAGGAGGATGTTGGGAAGATGGTGGAGGCAGCATAGTTTTTTAATCTCCACATACCCTCATAAAACAAAGCAACTAGGTAGCAAGACTAAACACTTCCAGAGTATGTTTTCTGACCAAAATGAAATTAAATTTGAAATGAATAAAAATAAAACACTGGCCGGGTTCGGTGGCTCAGCCTATAATCCCAGCACTTTGGGAGGCCGAGGTGAGTGGATTGTCTGAGCCCTACGGGTTTGAGACCCGCCTGGGCAACTTGGCGAGACCTCATCTCTACAATAAATCAA
>NW_007097662.1:239765-257815 GCF_000164805.1 Carlito syrichta
GAGCCCAGCAGGTCGAGGCTGCGGAGGCTGGGAGCGGCCACTGCACTGCAGTCTGGGCGACAGAGTGAGACTCCAACTCAAAATAAATAAATAAATAAATAAATAAATAAACACATCTAGAAAAGCCTTAAATATCTAGTAGTTAAACTTAGTACTAAAAAAAATCCATGAGTCAAAGCATAAATCATAAAGAAAATTAGAAAATGTTTTTTAACTGAAAGTGAAAATATAGCATTAGAAAACTGAGATGCAGCTGGGCTCAGGGGCTCAGCCTGTAATCCCAGCGCTTTGGGAGACTGAGGTGAGTGGACTGCTTGAGCCCTTGGATTCGAGACCCACCTGGGCAACTTGGCGAGACCTCATCTCTACAATAAATCAAAAATTAGCCAGGCGTGGTAGTGCACGCCTGTAGTTCCAGCTACTTGGAAGGCTGAGGTGGAAGGATCGCTGGAGCCTAGCAGGTCGTGGCTGTGGTGGCTGGGAGCGTACCACTGCACTCCAGTCTAGGTGACAGAGTGGGACTCCAACTCAAACAAACAAAAAAACTGAGCTTCTAAGTGTTTAGAGGGAAATTTATAGTATTAAGCCTTATACAAGAAAAGAGCTGGGTGTGGTGGCTCATGCCTGTGATCCCAGCACTTTGGAAAGCAAAGGCAAGAGGATAGCCTGAGCCCAGAGGTTTGAGACCAGCCTGGGCAACTTAGAACTAGTCTGTACAATAAATAAGAAAAATTAGCCAGGCATGGCAGCATGCACCTGTATTTCCAGCTACTTGGAAGGCTGAGGTGGAAGGATCGACTGAACCCAGCAGGTTGAGGCTGTGGTGACTGTGAGCAGCGTGCCACTGCAGTCCAGCCTGGGTGACAGAATGGGACTCTTGACTCAAAAAAAAAAAAAAAAAAGAGTGCACTTCTGAAATTCATCTATAGATTCATAGCATTCCCAGTCAAAATCCTAGCAGGCTTTTCTGTAGAAATTGACAAACTGATTCTAAAAATTACGTGGAGCCAGGCATGGTGGCTCATGCCTATAATCCCAGCACTTTGGAAGCCTGAGGTAGGAGGATCACTTGATGCCAGGGGTTCGAGATCAGCCTGGGCAACATAGCAAGAACCTGTCTCTACAGAAAATCTGTTTAAAATGCAATGGCTTAGAATTAAAAATAATTTTTTAATAAAAAAAGAACAAAATTGCAGAACTATTTTCAGTTGCCTGATTTCAATACTTATATAGTAATCAAGAAAGTGTGGCATTCATGTAGGTATAGGCATATAGATAAATTTTTTTTGAGTTGGAGTCTCATTCTTTTGCCCAGGCTGGAGTGCAGTGGCACACTCACGGCCACCCCAGCGTCGACCTTCTGGGCTCGGACGATCCTTCTGCCTCAGCCTTCCAAGTAGCTGGAATTACAGGCGCGTGCTACTATGTGTGGCTAGTTTTTTAATTTACTGTGGAGACAAGGTCTCGCCAAGTTGCCCAGGCGGGTCTCAAACCTGCGGGCTCAGGCAATCCACTCACCTCAGCCTCCCAAAGCGCGGGATTACAGGCTGAGCCACCGAGCCCAGCTCACGTTTTACTTTTAACATATTAGTGGGTGTGTAGTGGTATCTCTGTGGAGTTTTAGTCTGAATTTCTCTGATGACTTGAGCATCTTTTTTTGTTTTGTTTCCAAGTAGCTAAAACTACAGTCACAAACCACCATGTCCAGCTAATTTTTTGTTTTATTGTAGAGATGAGGTCTCACCAAGTTGCCCAGACTGGTCTCAAACCCGTGGGCTCAGGCAATCCTCTCACCTCGGCCTCCCAAAGTGCTGGTACTATAGGTGTGAGCCACCTGGCCAAATATTTTTTTTGAATGAAAATACTTTCTAGTTTTAAAACAGAAGTTTGTTTTGGAGTCTCCATAATATTAAAGATGTTTGCTTGTCTATAAATAACATTTCCTTACAGTTCCTTTCCCAGATGTGGAAAATTTTGAATATTGTATTTTTTAGATTAGATTTCTATATTTTATTGAGTAATACAAAAAGTAATTTTTGTCTTTGAATCATCTGTGTCTAATTTATGGAACTAGGGTAAACTGGGAAGAAGGTTGGTAGAATATAATCAATCAGCAGACCCTGTATCAAGGTATTCACTGTTTTAAGCCCATTACTGGGATAGAGGTTCTTGAATACTATTGAATCCACAGACCCATGGGATACTGTCCCGTCAGAATTATTTTAAACAGGGGAACAAAAGACTTCAAACTTTAAAAATATATATCTGTCATTGAATTTTTGCTTGGAATAGTTATGACTCTCAAAGATAATGTTATAATTTTACTCTCCAAGAAGTAAAATAATTTGGTATAAGTAAGATTAGATGAGATGCGTGTTCTTTTGGAATAGTAAATTACTTTGTACTTTGGAGAGTCAAGCAATCTGAGGAATGAATTATGTTGGAATTCAAAAAATAGGCAGCTTGCTAATTACCAAGCTAAATGAATGAATCTGTTCTTTATAACTCTATTTATATATTTGCTTAATAATTTTGAAGGCTAGTTTAACAGTGCCATTCTTACAAAATACATCAGTTCTTACTAAATAAAACAAAAAATATTTCTAACATACAAGAAGGAAATTCTATATTATACATGTAGTTATACTATGTCAAAGTGAGGTGCTTACATTAACAAGTAAACTATTTTATGATTTTATATATGTGTACAGGTAAAGATTATATTTTTGATTCTTTAATTTTGGGATTTTTTAGTAAGTATCTGAAAAGGTCAAGTTAATGTCATATTTATCGCAAATTTATTGAATGAAACTACACCCCTGTATTGTTTAAGATGGTAATAGTTTTACTACTTTATATTTAAGCATATGTTCAGAAATACTTTATATCTATGGGTGGACTGGATGTATTGTCTCAAGTTCTTGTGCAACTGGAATCTGATTCACACAAGACTCTTTCCAGTGCTAAACTTGCAGTGGTTGTGACAAAGACAGTGGATGCATGTATTGCTGATAATCGTGAGTAAAAATGCTTAGTAATTTTCTATAACTGAATTTTGTTTTAATTCAGCATAGTGAAAGTTGAATTGGTATATTGAACAGTAACATGGATTAGCCTAACGGTTTCTCATAAGTGGAAAGGAATATTAGGCATTATCTCATCCAGCACCTTATTTTCCCATGGAGTTTATGACTTTACTAAGTATTTAAATCTAGACCTTCAGGGCTGGGTACAGTGACCCACACCTGCAATTCCAGTACTATGGGAGGCTGAGGTAGGAGGCTCACTTGAAGCCAGGAGTTCGAGACCAGTCTGGACAACATAGCGAGACCCTGTTTCTACAAAAAAAAAAAAAAATTTTTTTTTGAGTTGGAGTTTCACTCTGTCACTCAGAGTGAAGTACAGTGGCATGCTCATGACTACCACAGCCTCTACTGCTATGCTCAGGTGATCCTTCTGCCTCAGCCTTCCAAGTAACTGGAACTACCGGCATGCACCACGACGCCCAGCTAATTTTTTGATTTATTGTAAAGATGAGGTCTTACCAAGTTATCCAGGTTGGTCTTGAACCCATGGGCTCACGAAATCCTCTCACCTTGACCTCCCAAGGTGCTAGGATTAACAGGTGTGTGCCACCACATGCAGCAACATTAAAAAAAAATTAGCTGGATGTGGTGGTGCATACCTGTAATCCTAGCTACTCAGGAGGCTGAAGTGGGAGGATTGCTTGAGCCCAGGAGTTCGAGGTTACAGTGAACTATGATCACCCCATTGCACTCAGTCTGGGCAGCAGAGCGAGTCCCTGTCTCTAAAAAATAAAATAGGAAGTAAATAAATGTAGACCTTCTGACTTCATATCTAATGATAGAAATAAAATATAAGATTGTATCATTCGTGGCCGGACACAGTGGCTTACGCCTATAATAACCCAGCCCATGGGTTAGAGACCAGCCTGGGAAACTTGGCGAGACCTCATCTCTACAATAAATCAAAAAGCTAACTGGTCGTAGTGGCATATGCCCGTAGTTCCAGCTACTTGGAAGGCTGAGATGGAAGGATTGCCTGTACCCAGCAGATGATTGCGGTGACTGTGAGTGTGTCACTACACTCCAGCCTGGGCAACAGAGTGAGACTCCAACTCAAAAAAAATTTTTTTTATAATTCATAAGCCTTTTATTTAACTTAAAAAGCAGAATCAAACTAAAAGTTTGACATGAGAACTCAAGGGACATTTTTAAGACATAAGGAATGGGAAACCCAATTTATAGATTTTTTTAAGGATTATGTAAATAATTAAGGTATCCCTCTTTCTGCTAAGTATGAGGTCTAATTTACCCAATGTGGCATTACTAGTGAATAGCAGAATAAGACTTAAACCCATGGCGGCTTCTCTCATGTACAAACACTGAGAAATGATAGTTTATAACTCTCTGTAATAAGAAACTCTATTGGTATTCACACATAACTGGAGGGAAAAAAGTAGATGGAATTTTTTTTTTTTTTTTTTAAGTTGAGGTCTCATTCTGTCACCCAAGCTAAAGTGCAGTGATGTGATCATGGCTTACTACAGCCTTGACCTCCTAGGCTCAGATGATCCTTCTACCTCAGCCTCTGCAATAGCTGGGAGTATGACATGCATCACCATGCCTAGTTAATTTTTTGTTTTTTGTAGAGACAGGGTCTTGCTATATTGTCTAGGGTTGTCTCAAACTCCTGGGCTCAAGCATTCCTCCTGCCTCAGCCTCCCAAAGTGCTGGGATTACAGACATGAGCCACCATGCTAAGCCTAGATGGTTTTTTAAAAAGCTGGGACCTCCAGCTTGGGTAACAGAGTGACACCTCAACTCAAAAAAAAAAAAAAAAATCTACTTTTCCCCTATGCACTGAACTTTAGTGATACAAAAAATAATTATAATATAGTCTCTTGAGGAATTCACAACCTTATTGTTTTTTTGAGTTGGGGGCCTTTGTCACCCAGGCTGGAGTGCAGTGGCATGATCATGGCTTACTTCAGCTTCAACCTCCGAGGCTCAGGATATCCTTCTGCCTTGGCCTCCTGAGTAGCTGAGACTACAGGCGTGTGCCACCATGCCTGGCTAATTTTTCAAAAATTTTTTTTTTTTTTTTAGAGATGAGGTCTCACTATGTTGTCCAGGATGGTCTAGAATTCCTGGGTTCAAGCATTCCTCCTGCCTTGGCCTCCCCAAGTAGACATGAACCACTGCGGTCAGCATGACTTTATTGGTTTTTGTGTTTTTGGGGGGGGTTTGTTGAGTCAGAGTCTCACTCTGTCGCCCAGGCTGGAGTGCAGGGGCATGCTCACGGCCACTGCAGCTTTGACCTGCTGGGCTCAGGTGATCCTTCTGTCTCAGCCTTCTAAGTAGCTGGAACCACAGGTGTGCACCACCATGCTTGGCTAATTTTTCTGATTTATTGGAGAGATGAGGTCTCGCTAAGTTTCCCAGGTTGGTCTCAAACCCCTGGACTCAGACAGTCCTCTCGCCTCTGCCTCCCAAAGTGCTGAGATTACAGGCGGGAGCCACTGCACCTGACTATGACCTTATTACTGATGTCAGCATTGTTAGACTGTAGGTGAACTCTGTTAAAAGCCCGTTAAGAGAAGTATAGCTTAAAATGGTGGACTTCTTGACTTCTGTCACATCTCAGCATCGGTTCAAATATGCTTCATTTCATCGTTAATATCAGCAGAACCATGGTCAATTAATAGTACATTTCAATGTCAGCAGGAATTGATTAGGTAGAAAAGTCTTTAATGTCCAATCTAGATAAGGAGAGGTATGTAAGATGAGATAAGCACATTCAACTTTTAGGAAAGTAGTATTACTCCATATTTACAACATTATGTAGAACAACTAAAAAGAAACCACTTTCCAAAAATTCTGCTTTAGTAATATGTGTTTAGTATGAGAAGAAGGAGTAATGAGGGCTAATGCAATAAGCCATCATCTTTTTTTAATGAATTTATTTGTATTCATACATACACACATATATTAGATGTTATATATGTATATTCAGTATTGTGTAGATATTCTCCCTGCATAAACTCTGAAAAAATATATATATTTATAAGTTATACATCTGTGTTTTTTTTTCTATTTTGTACTGATAGCTGCTTTTGGGATAGTACTATCCAAGTACCACATTGTTTCAAAACTTCTGTCATTACTGCTTCATGAAAGTCTGAATTCAGGAGAAAAAATTAGCATCATACTTACTCTTGGTCACTGCACAGAGGATTGTGGTAAGAATTGGATTTATTTAGTGTGCTTATTGAAATAGTAGGGTGAAAATATATTTTTTCGTTCACCAGTCATATGAAAGGCTTAAAAGCATTGCTTTTCTTCCAGTCATTCAATTCCCAAACCAGTCATTTTAGCTCCTCCTCCTTCACACATTGTATGCAGTCAGTCACGAATACCTGTGGTTCTATTTACCTTTCTATGTTCTTTCAGCTCAGTGCCAGTGCTGTCCTCCTAATTTAGGCCACCAGCCCCTCAACATCTCTCATCAATATTATTGCAGTAGCATCCTCGCTATGCTCCTTCCCTTCTATCTCCATTTTTCAGTTTACTCCTCACATTGCTACACAAATCTGATTCCGTTCTCCCTTGCTGAAACATTTCAAGTTTCTTTTTCTACTGATTATTCTCTCCTGTTGCTATTCTTTTTCCTTCCACTTCCATTTTCCTTCTCTCTACTTTCCTCTAACTTTCCCTTTGTTTAGTCTCCGTCTTTTCAATCCTACTTCCCTTTCTCCCTCTTTCTTCTAATCTCCTCCTTTCTCTCTTTCCCCCTCTTACTTTTCCACTTCCATACCTTTGCTCTCTTGCTACTTCCACTCTTTTTTCCTTCCCTCATTTTCTACTCCTTCCATCACTTTATTTCTCTATTCTTTCTCCTAATCTCTATGTAATTTAGGATTGACTATACTTTTTGTTAAACCTAGTGAGGGGAGTTTGTTTACTCTTATGAGATATGATATTACTCTGTGGCTACATTTCAGAGATCATTTATAAGTCTTAGGTATATTGTGTAAGTGGATTATTTCCTATATTGAGAATACCTTTGAAACTATGTCTTTCTGTATTTTTAAAGACTTGAACTATGTTCATAATTATCATAGGGAAGAATTATGACCTCATAGAGATAGTTTATGATAAAATCACTATCTTCTTTAATTCTTGGTGTTTTTCAGAGGAAAATCAGTATGACCTTTTTAAAAACAATGGGCTTCCACTCATGATACAAGCCTTAACTGAATCTCAGAATGAGGAACTAAATAAAGCTGCCACATTTGTGCTTTACAACTGCAAAAAAATTAGTAAGTTTATTATCATTTTAAGAACATACCAACCAATTTATATCTGCTTTAATAAGCCAAGTCCTTTTACCTCTCAGATTCTGCTTACATTTGAAAAGCAGAGTATATAATTTGGACATGAGAACTAGGGTATATTTAGTATATATCAACCTATATGGAAGACAGCAGCAGTATGGATAATTATTTTATGCTATATGGACAAATTTAGTTTGTAGAACTTAAATTTGAGGACAAAGGGTTATTATTAAATCATAAGTACATTCATTTATTTTAAAATGTTTGAGTTTCTGTTATATGCCAGGCATTTGCTAGACATTGGGGATTCAGTGATAAAAACATAATGTGTGCACTCATAGAGGTTAGTTTAACTAAAGAAATAGACGATAACTGAATAGCCTCAGAAATTAGATTATGTGTTAATATAAGTTGACATAAGGTTTTTGAAAGGATGGATCACAGATTTTTGAGAGCCTGTAACAAAGGAATCTGGCCTAGACTTTGAGAGGAAGTGATTCTTGAACTGAGACCTGAATGTCTAGAGTCAACCGGAGGGAGCCTGGTGCATTTAAGGAATTGATGGCTTGTGTGGCCAGAGCACAGAGGGGAATGGCCATGATAAGGATTTTGGTCTTTGTGGAAGAAAAATTACATAGTATGTAAAAAAAAAAAAAAAGTAAAATATTATAGGAAGAAACCACTTTATGAACTTTGTTTTTTAAAAAAATAACTAACCTATATCCATATACCTGAGAATGTTTGTGTGTCTGGCTTAACATATTTTCATGTTTTTTTTATAACTCTGAAGAGTAAGGTCTAATTATTCTTTGAGCCCTGGGCCTCTGCCAGATACTCTTTACATTTATTTTCAGTACCAATTAAGCTGTTAAGATAATCTGGATGGATAAAACTTAGAGAAGGGTTGGGGTAGGGTATGAGGTTGTCCTTATTTAAAGTGTTAAAATAGCATTTCTAATAATTTATAAACTCATATTTTTTCCCATATTATAAAAGTTGAAAAATTATCTCTGAGTCGAGGAGACTATTCTCTTGATGAAAATGAAGCAGAGCAATTAAAAGACATTAATGTGAAAGAGAAGAATCTTGATGAGAACTGGAAGAAAGCACAGGAAATTCTACGCCGAATAGAATACCTTGAAAGAGAAATAAATAAGGTTGGCTTCTTTGTTTGAAAGAATATAGAACTTTTTTCAAGTATTTTTAACAGTAGAGGTTGGAGGGTAAAATTTTTTTTATTCCTAAGTTATTTTTTAAAAAATTGTTAATGTTTTAAATGTAAAATTCCACAGTAATACTTGAAGAATCATACTTTGACATAGGACAAAAAATATCTTTAAAAAGTAGAAATGATGACTGAAAAGATAAGAAAAATAGCAAATACAGCCAAGAGCTCTAACATCTGAATAATAGGAGTTTAAGAAAGAGAAAAGATGGAGAAGTAATGATCAAATAATCTCTCTTCTCTGTATACTTGTATAAATATTTTTATGTGTGTGCATGCTTTGTGTCTTTGTATATGCATATATTATTAAAAATAGTGTCCATGTTAGTATAGTGTAGTGATTTTGTTCTTTTAAATGACTGAGTATTATTCAGTATCATAGATATTCCATAATTGATTTAACCAGTCCTTTACTGATGGATATTTATGTTATATTTAACTGCTCACCAGTTTAAACATCTCTAGAGCAAACGCCAGCTGTGTGTGTGTGTGTGTGTGTGTGTGTGTGTGTGTGTGTATGTATGTGTGTATATATTTTGTAATAGCTTTATTGAGTTGTAATTCACATATCATACAATTTACCCATTTAAAGTAGTCATCCCACAGTATCCATGTGGTATTGGTTCCAGGACCTCCCATGGATACCAGAATCTACAGATAATTAAATATCTAACATAATTTTGTGATATTTGCATATAACCTATGTACATTCTCCTTTATGCTTTAAATTATCTCTAGATTACTCATAGTACCTAATACAATGTAAATGCTATGTAAATATTTGCCTTATTGTATTGCTTAGGGAATAATGACAAGAAAAATGTCTACATGTTCAGTAGAGGCACAAGTTTTTTTCAAATATTTTCAATCCTTGGTTGAATCTGTGGATGCAGAACCCATGGATATGAAGGGCCAAATGTATATTTCATTGGCTTTTAGTATGCTCACAGAATTGTGCAACATCATTACAGTCAATTTTAGAACGTTTTCATCACTCTAAAAGGAGGCCCTGTACTATTTAGCAGTCACCTTCCGTATCCTCCAGACAATCTATTTTCTGTTGATAGATTTATTTTTTCTGAACTTTTCACATAAGTGGAATCGTATAATGTGTGGTCTTTTGTTACTGGCTTCTGTTATTTAAGCATAATGTTTTCAAGGCTCATCCATGTTGTATATATTAGTACTTCATTCCTTTTTTAAAAAGTAGTTTTATTGAGATATAATTTGCCATCATGCAATTCACCCATTTACCATAAATTTTTAGTAAATTACATTACTGATTCTTTTAAACTGTGATAAAGTATATATACCATAAATTTTTTCATTTTAACCATTTTTAAATATACAATTTTATGCCATTAAGTACATTCAAAGTGTTGGGCACCCGTCGCCAGTAATTAGAATTTTTTATCACCTCAAAGGAAACTCTGTATCTGTTAAAAGTCACTTTCCATTGCCCTCTCCCCCAGCCCCTGGCAACCACTAATCTGTTTTCTGTTTTTGGATTTTCTGTTCTGGATATTTCGTATAAATAGAATCAGACAATATTCAGCCTTTTGGGTCTGGCTTCTTTCTTTCTTTCCTTTTTTTTTTTTTTTTGAGTTGGAATTGCACCCTTGTCAGCCAGGCTGGAGTGCAGTGGCACACTCACGGCCACCCCAGTGTCGACCTGCTGTCCTCTGGTGATCCTTCCACCTCAGCCTTCCAGGTAGCCAGAACTACAGGCACGTGCTACCATGCCTGGCTAATTTTTAATTTATTGTAGAGACGCAGTCTCACTAAGTTGCCCAGACTGGTCTCGAGCCTGTGGGCTCCGGCAATCCACTCACCTCAGCTTCCCAAAGTACTGAGATTACAGGCTGAGCCACCGAGTCCAGCCTGGCTTCTTTCACTTTGTATGTTTTTCCAGTTCATCCATGTTGCAGCATGTATCAAAACTTCATTAAAAAATTTTTTTTTCCATATATATATTTATAAATATATATATACCAGTTTAGCCATTTAAAAATGTATAACTCAGTGGCATTAAGTATATTCATACTGTTGTGCAACTATCACCACTATCCCTTTCCAGAACTTTTTCATCATTCCAAACTGCAACTCTGTACTCCTTAAATAATAACTCCCCATTTACCCTTGCCCCTAGCCCCTGGTAACCACTCTTCTACTTTCTATCTTTATGAATTTGACTATTCTAGGTTCCTCTTGTAAGCAGAATCATACATAATTTGTCCTTTTGTGTCTGGTTTATTTCACTTAGCATAAAGTCTTCAAGGATCATCCACATTATAGCATGTGTGTTTTTTCTATACTAACAACCAATTCTCCAACACTAACAATTCAATTCTAAAACTAACTTCTTGAGTTAGTACAGACCCCACTTCATTCGTAAGTCCTAGGAGCCGTTTGTACTTATGACTTGACCAGCTGTAAATTTAGGGGTTCCCCTAACTTCTTCAGGTTCAGTGATTCACTAGAATGCCTAACAGAACTCAGAGGAACACTTTACTTACATTTGCCAGTTTATTATAAAGGAAACAACTGAGAAGCAGCCAAATGAGAGAGATGCACAGAGCAGGTATATGGGGAGTGCAGAGATTCCATGCCCTCTTTCGATATGTATGCAACCCCTCAGCATCTCCATGTGTTCACTAGCTGTCCCTAAAGGTGGGAGTGGTAGGGGATGCTAACACTTTCCACCCTCTAATCAATCATGGGTTTGGTTTTTCTGGAGACCAGATGCCCTCCTGACTCACCTCATTAGCAAAAGCTCAGATTTAGTCAAGAGGGGCTTATATGAATAACAACAACTACAACAAAAACTCCTATCACTAAATAATTCTAAAGGTTTTAGGAGATATGTGCCAGGACAAAGGACAGAGATCAAATATATTTTTTATTATACCACAGCATGTGTCAGAATTTCCTTCCTTTTAAAGGCCAAGTAATATACCATTCTATGTATATATCACATTTTGGTTTTGTATGCATATATTACATTTTGTTTATCCATCCATTGATGGACATTTGAGTTGTTTTCACCATTGTAAATAATTGCATGAACATTGATGTACAAATATTTGTTCACATCCCTGTTTTCAGCTCTTTTGAGTGTATACCTAGAAATTAAATTGCTGGGTCATATGGTAATTTTATGTTTAGTTTTTCTTTTTTTCTTTTTTTTTGAGTTGGAGTCTCACTCTGTCACCCAGACTGGAGTGCAGTGGCTGCTCCCGGCCACCGCAGCCTCGACCTGCTGGGCTCTGGCGATCCTTCCGCCTCAGCCTTCCAAGTAGCTGGAACTACAGGCATGTGCTACCACGCCTGGCTAATTTTTTGATTTATTGTAGAGATGAGGTCTTGCCAAGTTGCCCAGGTAGGTCTCGAACCTGCGGGCTCAGGCAGTCCACTCACCTCGGCCTCCCAAAGTGCTGGGATTACAGGCTGAGCCACCGAGCCCAGCCTATGTTTAGTTTTTTGAAGAACCACCAATCTGTTTTCCATAGCAGCTGCACTCTTTTACATTCCTATTACTAGTGCACAAGGGTTCCATTTTTTTCACATCCTTGCCAGCACTTGTTATTTTTCCACTTAAAAAATATAGCCATTCTAGGAGGTGTGAATTGATATCTCATTGTGGTTTTAATTTGCATTTCACTAATAAAATGTTGATCATCTGTTTATGTGCCATTTATCTTTTTTTAAATTTTATTCTTAAAAAAAATCTTTCTCTTTCTTTTTTTTTTTTTTTTTTTGAGTCCAGGTATCACTCTGTTGTCCAGGCTGGAGTTCAGTGGCACAATCATGACTCTTCAAGCTTCAACCTCCTGGGCTCGGGTGATGCTTCTGCCTCAGCCTTTTGAGTAGCTGGCACTATAGGTGCATGCCACTACACTTGGCTAATTTATTTATTTCCTTCCTTCCTTCCTTCTTCCTTCTCTCTTTCTTTCGTTGGAGTCTTACTCTGTCATCCAGGTTGGAGTGCAGTGGCACACTCATGGCCACCACAGCCTTCACCTTCTGTGCTCAGGTGATCCTTCTGCCTCAGCCTTCCAAGTAGCTGGAACCACAGGTGCATGCCACCATGCCTGGCTAATTTTTTTTTGATATGTTGTAGAGATGGGAATCTTGCCAAGTTACCCAGTCTGGTCTTGAACTTCTGGGCTCAGGCAATCTTATCACTTCCATCTCCCAAAGTGCTGGGATTACAGGCATGAGCCACTGTGCCCAGCCTAATTTTTTGATTTTTTTGTAGAGACGAGGTCTCGCTATGGTGCCCAAGCTGGTCTTGAACACCTGGGCTCTAGTGATCCTCTTGCCTCATGCTCCCAAAGTACTGGGATTACAGGCAGGAGCCACTGAGTCCAGCCTGCTTATCTTCTTTAGAGAAATGTTTATTCAAGTCCTTTGTCTGCTTTAAATTGGATTTGCTCTCTTTGTTGATATGTTGTGGGAATTCCTTATATATCTTGACTATTAATACACCTATCAGATATTTGATTTCCAAATATTTTTCTCCCATTCTGTATGTGGTGTTTTTACTTGACAGTCTTTTGATGTACAGAAGTTTTTAATTTTGATGAAGTCCAGTTTATCAATTTTTTCTGTTAGTGATTTTGGTGTCATATCTTAAGAATCCATTGCCCAACTTGGCGAGACCTCATCTCTACAATAAATCAAAAATTAGCCGGGCGTGGTAGCTTGCGCCTGTAGTTCCAGCTACTTGGAAGGCTGAGGTGGAAGGATCACCGGAGCCCAGCAGCTCGAGGCTGCGGTGGCCGGGAGCGCACTCCAGTCTGGGCGACTGAGTGAGACTCCAACTCAAAAAAAAAAAAAAAAAAAAAGAATCCATTGCCAAGTCAAAAGTCAGATACTTCATTTCTTTTTATGGGTGAATCTTTCATTGTATGTATATAATACCTCATTTTATTTATATATTCATCAGTTGATGGACATTTGGGTTGTTTATACTTTTTAGTTTCTGTGGACATTGATGTATGTATATCTTTCCGTATTTGTGTTATTTCCATAGGATAAATTTTAAGGAGAGAATTTTTGGTTCTAAGTTTGTATGCTCCAGATTTTGATAACTACTGCAATGTAGACAGTCATCACAGCTCAGTGGGTAATAATAGCAAGAACACTGGTGCATCTGAATTCTGATCACATCATTTACTGCCTTCCCATTTAGGGATGTTGTGAAATTTCTATGTGCTTGAGTTTCATCATTCGTAAGTGGGGAAAATAATAGGATTTCTCAAACACCTACAGTTGTTGCAAAAATTAAATTAAGTGAAATAAACTATGTAAAGTGCTTAGAACATTACTTGACACATAGTCAATGTTCAGTTAATTTTAGCTTTTATTGCCTTCCAAAAAGGTTGGTACACTGGCACAAACTGTATATGAAGATTTTTATTTTTTCACATCTTTGCCAACATTGCATATTATCAAACTTTTTAATACTTGCTGATCCAATAGATGGCAAATAATATCTCATGCCTCTTAGCTGTTATCTTTGTTTCACATTTTAAAAATTATTGGTGAATTAGAGCTCTTTACTGTGTATATATTGGCTATTTGTATTTATTCTATTGGTTGCCTACTTTTGCCCATTTCTCAACTGTTTGTCTTTTTCTTAGTGATTTTTAAGAACTGTTTATAGGGAAATTATAATCTATATTATTTATTGATTATACACTGTGGGGTAGGTATTTTATGGCCCAGCATAAGGTTTAACTTGGTGACTGTTCCATGTACACTTGAAAAGTTGTACAAGTTATTTTGCTGTTGTTGAATGGAGTGTTCTATAAATGTCAGATCAAGTTCTGTAAATGTCAGATTCAAGTCTTCTAACGATTTACTGATTTTCTTTGTACTTGGTCTGTAAATTAGAGAGAGTTGTTAAAATCACCAAGTATGATTGTACATATGATTGTACATTTGTCTATTTTTCCTCTTTCAGTTTTTGTTTATTGTCCATATGCATGTAGGATTGCTGTGTCTTATTATTGGCCCTTTTATCATTGTAAAATGTCCTTGTGTACATCCTCTCTGACATTTTTTTTTGGTAGTTATATACTTTTCAGTTTTTTACTTTTTAAAAAAATAACAGCTTTTATTGATATATAATTCATGTGCTGTATAGTTCATCCATTTAAAGTGTGTATTTTAGCAGTGTTTAGTATATTCATAGATTTGTGCAACTATAACTACAATTAATTTTAAAACAGTTTCATTGCCTCAAAAAGAAACCTTTAACTATTTCCCTGCATCTCTCCTCCAGTCCTAAGCAGCCACTTATCTACTTTCTGTCTTTATAGATTTGCCTATTCTGGGCATTTCATGTGAATGGGATAATATAAAAATGTGATCTTTTGTGACTAGCTTCTTTTACTTAGCATAATGTTTTTGAGGGTCATTCATGTTGTTGCAGGTATCAGTACTTTGTTTTCTTTGTGGCCAAATAATTTGCACTGTATAGATATACCATATTTTATGTATGCATTCGTTAGTTTTGCCTTTAACTTATATCTTCTGTGTCTTTATATTTAGCATTTTAGCAGTAGTTTCCTTTTTCTTTTCTTTTCTTTTTTTTTTTTTTCTGAGTTAGGGTCACTCTGTCACCCAGGCTGGAGTGCTGTGGCACAATCACGGCTCACTGCAGCCCTGACCTCCTGGGCTCCAGGGATCCTTCTGCCTTAGCCTCCTGAATAGCTGGGACTACAGGTGTATGTGACCACACTCAGCTTATTTTTTTATTTTTGTAGAGACATGGTCTCACTATGTTGCTTAGGTTAGTCTTAAACTCCTGGGCTCAAGGAATCCTCCTGCCTCAGCCTCCCAAAGTGCTGGGATTACAGGCATGAGCCACTGCGCCCAGCCAAGTTATAAGACTCTTATAACAGTATGCTTACATTTCCATTTGTTCTTTGTGCTATTGATGTCATAAATTTTACTGCTATATGTGTTATAAACTTCCCAGTATACAGTTTGATGAATTATGCTAATTTTATACAGTGGTGTAATTATCACAGCAAATGAAGATATAGAACAGTTCACTCACTCTAAAATGTTGCCTTGTATCCCACTGCAGATGGTTCCATTATTCATCCCTAGGCCCAAGCAGCACTGATCTACTTTCTGTCACTAGTTTTCCTTTTCTATAATTATATAAATTGAATAACATGTAATATTTTGTGTTAGAGAAATAATGTTTGAGATTCACTAATGTTGTTTTATTAACATTTTGTTAACATAAGTGTTTGAGATTCACTAATGTTGTTTTATTAACATTTTGTTCCTTTTCACTGCTGAGGTAATAGTCTGTCATAGGAACATATCACAATTTATCTACTCTCCATTAATGGACATTTGGATTGCTTCCAGATCTTGGCTACTATAGACAGTGCTGCTATGAACATTTGTATACACATCTTTGAGTGAATATACATTTTCATTTCTCTTGGGTAAATACTTAGGAATGGAATTTCTAGGCAATTTTATTTTAAGGGTTATCATTCTCCTTTAACATTTCTTAGAGTGTAAGTCTGCTGGCAGAAAATTATCCCAGGTTTTGTTCATCTGAAAATGTCTTTATTTACCTTCATTTTTGAAGAATATTTTCCCTAGATGTAGATGGATCCTTTTAGCATGTTAAATATGTTATTTTAGGCTGGTGGCTCACACCTATAATCCTAACACTTTGGGAGACCAAGGCAGGAAGATTGCTTGAGTCCAGGAGTTCAAGACCACCCTAGGCAACATAGTGAGACCTCACCTCTACCAAAAAATTTTTTTAAATAGATGGGCATGGTGGTGAGCACCTGTCATCCCACCTACTTGGGAGGCTGAGGTGGAAGGATTGCCTGAGACCAGGAGGTCAAGGCTGCAGTGAACGCTGATCATGCCACTGCACTCCAGCCTGGGCAACAGATTATGATCTTGACTAAAAAAAAAAAAAAAGTTATTGTTTTTTTGCCTCATGTTGTTTCTAATAAGTAAAGCATGACTTATTTTTGTGATTCATAAAAGCATGAATATTAGGTTTTCATGCTCACCTGTAAGATGTGCCTCCCTCAAACCTTGTTATGACATTGGCACATTACCTGTCTGATGTGAAAAAAAAAGTCAGCAGAAAATTTTATCTTTATTCTTCTATATATGTCTTTTTACCCCTCTGACTACTTTTAGGATTTTCTCTGATTATGATGTGCCTTAATGTGATTTTCTTTTTGTCTCGTTTGGGATTTCAGTTTCTTGGATCTGTTGATGTTTTAAATCAAATCTGAATACTTTTTTGGCCATTATTTCTTGGATAGTTTGAAAGATTCCCAATTACATGTTTGCTTTACTTTTTGACCATCTCCGATGTTGCTGAAGCTCTGTTCCTTTTTTCTCTAGATTCTTTTCTCTGCATCCCTTAGTTTCAGTAATTTTTATTCTCTGCCTTTAAGTTCACTGATCTTTTCTCCTGTGGTATCTAATCTGTTGTTAACTCTATGTAGTGAAATGTTCATTTCTAATATTGTATTTTCAGCTGAATAAGTTTCATTGATTATTATTTTTTTCATGTTCATTCTTTCTCTTTTTTTTTTGAGTTGGGATCTTACCCTGTCACCCAGGCTGGAGTGCAGTGGCACAATCACTACTCACCACAGCCTTGAACTCCTGAACTCAAGCCATCCTCTACCCTAGACTCCAAGTCCCAGCTGGAACTGCAAGTGTGCCACCACATCCAGCTATTTTTTAAATTTATGTTTTATTTTTTGTAGAGACAATATCTCACTATGTTGCCTAGGTTGATCTCAAACGCCTGGGCTCAAGAAATCTTTCCACCTCTGCTTCTCAAGTACTGGGATTACAGGTGTGAGCCACTATGCCAGATGGTTATTTTTTTTGAAACAGAATCTCACTCTGTCACCCAGGCTGGAGTGCAGTGGCAGGATCACAGCTCACAGCAGCATTGAACTCCTGACCTTAAACAATCTTCCCACCTCTGACTCCCGGGTAGCTGGGGCTATATGAGTATGCAACCACACTGGCTAACTTTTTTTATTTTTCAGTTTTTGTAGAGATAGGGATGGCAACTATGTTGCCCAGGCTGGTCTCAAATTCCTGGGCTCAAACAATTCTGCTTGAGCCTCTCAAAGTGTTAGGATTACAGACATGAGCCATGTATGTGCCTGGCCCAACTGCTTCTTAAAGAGACTTTGATCCAGTCTTTCTGGTCTTAACTCCATCTTCACCACACCTTCTAGAGTTTCTTGGTAACTCCAATTCCTAAACTTTTTTGAGGGTTTGGCAGTATATCTTAGGTAATTTCATGGATTTTCCCACTGTCACAATGGGAGGGGATCTGAGAGGGTTGCCCTCTCTCTCTCTCTCTCTCTCTCTCTTTCTCTCTCTTTATTTATTTATTTATTTATTTTTTGAGTTGGAGTCTCACTCTGTCACCCAGACTGG
>NW_007097662.1:258212-277542 GCF_000164805.1 Carlito syrichta
GGTAGCCATGAGCGTGCCCCTGCACTCCAGCCTGGGTGACAGAGTGAGACTCCAACTAAAAAAAAAAAAAATATATATATATATATATAAATATGTAAATATATATGCATATATATATATATATATGCAGAGTATTCCATTGGATGGATATGCTAGCTTCTTTCTGATCAACATTAAGGTTATTTCCAACTTTGAACTGTAACAGCCAGTGTTGCAGTTAATAACATTAACATTGTACACTTGTAAAATAAGCCATAGGTTTTTTTGTTTTTTTTGTTTTTACTGACATGCAGTTTGTATTATGAAAGATACTGTCAAATTGTTTCTCTGTAGAGGTTGTGCGTCTATTTCCTCATAGCCTTTTGATCTTTGCCAGTGTGATGATGAAGAAAGATATCTCAATGTAGTTTAATATTCATTTCTCTTATTACAAATGTGACATAAGTTTTTCTTATGTTTAAGAGCTATTTACATTTCCTTTCTTATGAACTATTTGTCCATCTCCTTTGCTGTTTGTGCTAGTGTTGATCTTTTTCATATTTCATAGTAGCTTTTATGTTGTTTTAAAAATTATCCTAAATCGGGCTCGGTGGCTCAGCCTGTAATCCCGTGCCTTTGGGAGGCTGAGATAAGTGGATTGCCTGAGCCTGTGGGTTCGTGACTCGCCTGGGCAGCAAGACCTCATCTCTACAATAAATCAAAAACTAGCTGGGTGTGGTAGCGCACGCCTGTAGTTCCGGCTACTTGGAAGGCTGAGGTGGAAGGATCGCTGGAGCCCAGCAGGCGAGGCTGCAGTGGCCGGGAGCGGCCACTGTACTTCAGTCTGG
The DNA here is from genome assembly GCF_000164805.1 of Carlito syrichta. Classification (NCBI taxonomy): domain Eukaryota; kingdom Metazoa; phylum Chordata; class Mammalia; order Primates; family Tarsiidae; genus Carlito; species Carlito syrichta. The sequence continues at coordinate 259,040 of NW_007097662.1, forward strand.
GTAACAGAGTGAGACTCCAACTCAAAAAAAAAAAAAATTATCCTGGCCAGGCGCAGTGGCTCATGCCTATAATCCCAGCACTTTGGGAAGCTGAGGTGAGAGGACTGCCTGAGCCCATGGGTTTGAGACCACCTGGACAATTTAGTGAGACCTCATCTCTACAATAAATCAAAAATTAGCTGGGCATGGTGGCGCATACCTGTAGTTCCAGCTACTTAGACGGCTGAGGCAGAAGTATACCTGAGCCCAGCAGTCGAGGCGGTGGTGGCTGTGAGCATGCCACTGCACTCCAGCCTGGGTGACAGAGTGAGTCTCCAACTGAAAAAATAAAATATAAATAAATTATCTTGTAGCCTAAGATTTGGCTTTGCTTCTGGTCCTTTTTTCCCTCTGAGTTTTTTCCCTCTCCTTAAACATCATTCTTGGTCTCTAACAGAACTTTTTAACAACTGGTATGTGGTTAAGTGTATTAATTTTCTTCTTTTTTTTTCTTTTGGGTTGGAGTCTCACTCTGCCCCCCAGACTGGAGTGCAGTGGCCGCTCCTGGCCACCACAGCCTTGACCTGCTGGGTTCTGGTGATCCTTCCACCTCAGCCTTCCAAGTAGTTGGAACTATAGGCACACGCTACCACACCCGGCTAATTTTTGATTTATTGTAGAGATGAGGTCTCCCTGCCCAGGCGGGTCTCAAACCCGCGGGCTCAGGCAATCCACTCACCTTAACCTCCCAAAGGCGCGGGATTACAAGCTGAGTCACCGAGCCCGGCTTAATTTTCTTCTTTTGTATAATACTTGGAAAGGTCTTTCACCCCTTGAGGATATTAAAATATGGTTTCTTTATTATATAGAAAATGTATAATATCATTTTATATTTAAATATTTGGTTCATTTTGACTGTTTTTGTGTAAACTGTGAGATATCCAACTTGTTTTTTCCCCAGATGATTCCAGTTGTCCCAATATCATTTATTGAATGGACTCCCTTTTTCCTCCTAATGCGAACTGCCTGTTTTAATATATATGTTCTATTAACAATCATAAACTTTTCCTGCATTATTTAAAGGAAATATATATTGGATTATAAAGTAAATGGATGATACTGAAATTACTTATCATTTTTACATTATAGGAAGAAATACGAAGAGAAAAATATAAGGATAATATTCCACCTATGAACATAAATATTCAGAATACACTGAAACATCTTCATGCAGATAGTACTGGTCAAGGTACCAAAGCCGAAGATAACGACAAAAGCCATTCTGGACAGCTTCTTAGTTATAAGTACCACGGAGTCATGTCCAAAGCATGTGCAAATGATGACCAAATGAAGACTTTGTTAAAGAGTGCAAATCCTGTTAATGCTTGTTATAGGGAGAGTGAGCAAAAGAAGACTTTATGTAAAGCTAATTCAAACTGCAATCAAGACTTATATGAAGAAAAAACTTTTGAAAAAAATAATTTTGTGTCTCAATCAAGGTATAGTTTAATAATTGTTTGTTACATTTATATATTCAGCAAGCATTTATTGCACACTACTAAGTACCACACTGTTAAGCACTGGGGATACAGAAATGATAAAGCAGAGTCTTGGAAGGAGCCTAAAGTAGCAAATGTTGGGAAAGGAGTTTGGATAGGGAGTTATGATTCTCTTCATCTAGGTCTTTACAGTGTCATACTTAGGATTTTTGATTTTAACTCATAGGGTATAGAGAGCCATTGAGGATTTTAAATTGAGTGACATAATCAGATTTGAATTTTAAAAAGGATACTCAGAAAAGAAAACCTAAACTGAAACCCTTTACTGAAGTACCAGTGCATGCATTGATAATGCATCAACAGTGTAGCAAAAACCAGTTTATACGTTTAATGTGATAAAGGGAATAAGGTATGAAGAAAATCTGGTTTGGATTGCCCTTTTGTTTGTTCTTTGTATTTCAATTCCAGTCCATATCCTTTTCCCCTCACAGGTAGTTTGTGGTGCTGGACCTGTGGTTGTAGCTTTTTTCTTAAACTCTTGTATTGTGCTCTTCTGGTGGTTACTGTGCTTAGGAAAATTGAAGAGTATGCTGCTGTGTTTTGGGCAGGTTGCGGGGTAAACAAAGTATCAGGAGGGTGGTTTATACCATTATACCCCTTTTTTCCTTTTCAGAGTCTTTTTTTTTTTTTTTTTTTTTTGATTGGAGTCTCACTCGGTTGCCCAGACTGGAGTGCAGTGGCCGTTCCCGGCCACCGCAGCCTCGCCTGCTGGGCTCAGGCGATCCTTCCACCTCAGCCTTCCGAGTAGTGGGAAATACAGGCATGCGCTACCACGCCTGGCTGATTTTTTTATTTATTGTAGAGACGAGGTCTTGCTGCCCAGGCGGGTCTCGAACCCGCAGGCTCAGGTAATCCACTCACCTCAGCCTCCCAAAGGCGTGGGATTACAGGCTGAGCCACCAAGCCCGGCCATTTTTTTTTTTTTTTGAGTTGGAGTCTCACTCTGTTGCCTAGGTTGGAGTGCAGTGGCACACTCATGGCCACTCCAGCACTGACCTGCTGGGCTCCAGCAATCCTTCTGCCTCAGCCTTCCAAGTAACTGGAACTACAGGCATGCGCTACCACACCCAGTTAATTTTTTATTTTTATTTATTTTTTGAGTTGGAGTCTCACTCTGTCGCCCAGACTGGAGTGCTGTAGCCGCTCCCGGCCACCGCAGCCTCGATGTGCTGGGCTCTGGCGATCCTTCTGCCTCAGCCTTCCAAGTAGCTGGAATTACAGGTGCACACTATCACACCCAGCTAATTTTTGATTTATTGTAGAGATGAGGTCTCGCCAAGTTGCCCAGGCGGTTCTCGAACCTGTGGGCTCAGGCAAATCACTCACTTCAGCCTCCCAAAGGCGCAGGATTACAGGCTAAGCCAGCGAGCCCAGCTTATTTTTATTTTATTGTAGAGATGAGGTCTCGCCAAATTGCCCAGGCTGATCTTGAATCTGCAGGCTCAGGCAATCTACTCGTCTCGGCTTCCCAAAGTGCTGGAATGATAGGCTGAGCCATGAGCCCAGCCCAGGGCCATTCTTGATGTTAATTTTAACTTGGTTTCTCAAGAATGTGGAATTGAGAAGCAGTGAGATCCTCTGTTGGTCTAGCCTTCTTGCCCTCTAGCCCAAGCCTCTACTCCATACCCTTCTTTCTCCTTTACAGTTAACCATTCTACCTCAGCTGAATTATTTCCATTTCGTTGAAATGCTTTTCTTTCCCCCTCCTATGTAGTCCCTCGTACAAATAAGTGTACACGGACAGATAGCTATAACTAAAGCTACTGTTATTCTGTTTTCTGGTCTATACATCTTTTTCTGCATTACCTTTTACCATTGTGACAGTATAGTCAAAACTTACACTTATTAACCAAGGGCCACAGTGTTCAAACACAGAAATGTTTTGGGGGTCAGGAAGGATTTTAAAAATTAAATTCCCTTTTTTTTTTTTTTTAAGCCCAGTCAAGTTGACACATAGAATTCAGGTCCTTAAATTATTATTGTTCATACTTTACTATCCTGCACCTGTGTTGTTTTTTTTTTTCCTCCCACTGATTTTGTTTTGCCCTCTTCCCTCCTACCTCTTTTTATAATCTTTTTCTTCCATGTTTCTGCTGACATCAATATTATTGCTCTCTGGAATCTTATTTAATTATAGTTCTAGAAACAAGGCTGTAACTGTTGCAGATTCTACTTTGGCAGAATTTGGTAGATTTTGGTAGATTCTGGTTCCGGCTCCTTTTGCCTGCCAAACACAAAAAATCACACCACTACTTACAGAAACACACCAAATAGTATGTTTACTTTTAGTAATCAGATGTCTGTTTTCTTTCAGTGACCACGTTTTTAAACCTCCAACTCACACTGCCAAAAATAGAAAGCAGCAGTTACCAGTAGCAGGTATGATTTAAAAAAAAACAACTTCTTCTTTGGTTTTTCCAAACAAAACAAACAAAAAAACTTCAGATATTTAGGCGACCAATATAGCTAAAAATGTCCATTGATATATTGTGCCCTCTGAAATATAAGCCATACCTTTGACTCTTTCTGGTATAAATGCCTTCTTTTAATATCCAGAATCTTTCTATTTATCCACCAGGATGACTGGATGTTTAGTACTGGGCTAAAGTTTATGAAAATCTTGAGAATTAATAAATCTAACAAATGTAGCCAGGCACAGTGGCTCACGCCTGTAACCCAGTACTTTGAGAGGTGGGGCGAGAGGATTGCCTGAGCCCATGGGTTCGAAACCAGCCTTGGCAACATGGTGAGACCTCGTCTCTACAATAAAAATTAAAAATTAGCCGGGGGTGGTGGCACAAGCCTGTAGTCCAAGCTACTAGGAAGGCTGAGGCAGAAGGATCACCTGAGCCCAGCAGGTCAAGGCTGCGGTGGCCGTGAACCTGCCACTGCACCCCAGCCTGGGTGACAGTGAGACTCTAACTCAAAAAAACAAAACAAAACTAACAAATGTCTGCTTTTTATTAATCAAAAAAATCTTGTATTTTGCAATTTTTTTCCAGATCCATTTACATTATGTTCAGACATAATAAATAAAGAAGTAATCAGTCTTCTAGAAACTGACAATTGTTCCAAAATGTTGAAGTATAGGTGCTCAGGTCAGTATTTTTTAATTGCAGCTGTTACACAACTAAAGATTTTTATGATATTAAGTAACTAGAATTTATAGTACTTCTACAGCTGTGTGATTTTAATGTCACTTCCTTTGGAGAAATGGCAGTCTGGAACATCAAAGCATTCAAATTAATGCCTTCCTTCTGGTTCATGTCCTGAAAGTAGACAAAAACAAATAAACAAAAGAGTCAGCAACAAATTAATACCTTCTATCTGCATCAGGCTGAGCTCCCAATATTTGTTTATATGAATAAATACCATTTTTTATTTTTATTACCTTTTTTATTACTTTATTATTCTCTGTCACAGTATCATCTATAAGTTTAACTTTATTAAGTAACAAACTTTTTATGTTTTCAGAGAGCCAATAAATAGGTATATTTTCAGGATTATGTTCTAAATATCATAGGCATTAAGTAGTAAGTAACACCTACTTTTATATTTATAATAAATATATAAATACTTCTAGTGTTCCATGCCCCGTTATTTATTTTTTCTGCAGGGCCCTTGTAAATATTCCACAGTACTTGTTCCATCCCTTCTCTTCCTCCTTCACACCCCAGTATTTTCTCTTTGTTCATTCTTACTTTTGCACTTGCTTTATGGACAAAATTGAGTTTACTACACATTCAGCTCAGAACATCACTATTCTTCCCTCTTGGATGAAGAGCTTATCTTTATTACGCTAAAGCTGATGTCTAGTCATAATCTGAATCCCATATTATTTTTCTTCTCATTGTAATACTAATTGTGAAATCTTTCCCTTCAGTTCCTTTCTATCCTTAACTGTCTTATTTTTATTTTTAATTTTTTAAAAATAGAGATGAGGTCTAGTTATGTTGCCCAGGCTGGTCTCAAACTCCTGGGTTTAAGCAATCCTCCCACCTCTGGTTCTCAAAGTGCTGGGATTATAGGCGTGAGCCACCGTGCATGGCCCCATTACTTCCTTTTGTCCCACTTTATACTATGCTCATTTTTCCTCATCCTTAAAAGAAATTCAAATACTTTGTGTGATTTTCTGTCCCTTCAGGTATTCATCCACTCTTCCCAATAATAATAAAATACAAATATTTTTTCTTTCAAGTTAGTTACACTATTTTTTCAAGTGACTACTAAGTTGTTAGACTGTAAATACTTATTAAGTTGTTTTGGATCTGACAGAATGGTTAGACATGTCTTTTGGCTTAAGGGTGCCAGCTGAGAAAGTTTGAAAATCACTAGTCAAAAGCATTCCAGTTAACAGGATAGATGCTCTATAACTTTTAACCCCCATTCTTCCCTTGTTTTGAGATGGCTCCTTCTTCGTTTCTTTCTTTCCTAGTACCCATTCATTCATTTCACAAACATTATGGAGTGCTAAGCACATGGCAGGCACCAGGATCAAAGATGAATTAGACCTCAGTTCTTACCTTTATTTTATCTTTCTCATCCTGCCAAATTTCTTTTTTTTTTTCCTTCCTTTTTCAGCTAAGATTTGTCAGAAAAACATCCTGCCAAATTCCTACAGGTACTCTCTACAGACCTAGCTTACATCACTTACTAAACTCTGTCAGTATATTTAATTTTGTGCCATCATCTATCATTTTACTGACGATTTTCAAATCTACATCTTGGCCAGGCGCAGAGGCTTTGGGAGGCTGAGGCGAGAGGATTGCCTGAGCTCAGGGGTTCGAGACCAGCCTGGGCAACTAGGTGAGACCTTGTCTCTATAATAAATCAAAACATGGTAGCCAGACATGGTAGCATGCTCCTGTAGTTCCAGCTACTTGGAAGGCTGAGGCGGAAGAATTGCCTGAACCCAGCAGGTTGAGGCTGTGGTGGCCGTGAGCGTGCCATTGCACTCTAGCCTGGGAGATAGAGTGAGAGACTCCAACTAAAAAAAACAAAAACAAAAACAAAATCTACATCTCAACATTTGGCTTCTAACTTGAGTTACAACCTTATTCTTCCATTTCCTGCTATCCTCAGGACACACCCACTTCCCTGTATCTTCTTGTTACTTCAAGCTTAATGTGTCCTACACAACAACATCTTTCTTTCTCTTAAATTGCCCTCCCCACTGTCACTCCATTTCTGTCAGCGTTGCTACCATTGTTCTTGCCTTCCAGACTTTAAGTCTAGAATCATCTATGTCTCTTCTCTCTCTTTTTGTTCCCTATTTCTTGTCTATCAAATTTGATTCTATTTTCTTTCCCATTAGACCCTTTCTGTTTCATGCCTAAATTACTCTAGTCACTTTCTTAGCAGTCTTTCAGTCTCAAGTCTCTCCAAATTCCAACTGTTAACGTCTCTTCTATGTGTTTTTTATCATGTTACCATGCCAAGAAACCCTCAGTGTTTCTCTGTAATCCACTGAATCATCTCCTCTGCCTGGCTTTCAAAATTGTGTGGAATTTTGTCCTGCTTGTTAAATTTTACTGCACATTTATTCTACATCTGCCAGAAATGTGCTATGCTTTTTCTAAACTTTGCCATTTAAGCAACTACCAAATTACCTGAGAATTATTCTAAACTTTTTCCTTATGTCAACAGCTAGTCATAAAATCCTGCCAATTTTATCTCAGAAATCTCTTTCTCCCTGCAAATGCCTTATTTCAAAAGACCTTCATTTATTTTCTGCACTATTGAAGTAGCCTCTCAACTGATCCTTTTGCCTTCAGCTACCTTTTCTAAAGACAAATGAAATCATGTCATCTTTCTGCTTAATATCTTTGAGTGCCTCTCCACTGCCTAGGAGAGAGTTAAAATCCTTAGCATGGCTTTCAAGACCCTTCTTGGTCTGGCTCCCTGCAGCCCTTCCTAGCCTCAACTGTTGTCCCACTTTTCTACCCTGTACTCCAGCCACATCAAAGTACTCATGATTCTCTGAACACACTATGCTTTTGCACACTTCTGTGCTTTTGCACTTGTTTATTGTACCTGAAATGTCTTCATCCCTGCCTGGCCTACTTCTCCTAGTCCTGTAGGAATGGGCCATTCATAAAATTAGGTGACAAGCTGATGGAGAACTATGTAATGGATGGATATGACGGATATTAACTGATCCTAGTGATCTATCTAAACATTTTTTTTTAAAAAAGATACCTTTTAATATATAGTAAGAAATACACATAGATGTTTCTAGGCTTAAAGTGTGGAAGGCAAGAAAAATAGTGGCAACATTGACAGAAATGGGGTGACCATGGGAAGCGCAATTTAAGAGAAAGAAGGATGTTGTGTTTAGGATACATTAAGCTTGAAGTAACAAGATATGGGGAAGTGGGTGTGTCCTGAATATAGCAGGAAATGGAAGAATAAGAATTTCTGTGAGGAATTTTAGTAAAAAAAATCCTTGAACCTGAATCTAATCAATCATCTAGATCTAATTATTAGTTTTACAGACATACAAGAATATCTTAAAGGACACAACTAGGATGCAGTCAGCAAAACTCAGCCTCTGGGAAATTATAGCACAAATGACTTAGTGTCTTCCATAAGTAAATGTTAAAGAAGGAAGAGAGGAGAACTGATAGATTAAAGGCAACTCAAGAGCTATATCAATCAATGTAAGCCAGTTGCAGTGGTGTGTGCCTGTAGTCCCAGGTACCTGAGAAGCTGAAGTGGGAGGATAACTTGAGCCCAAGATTTTTATTTATTTATTTATTTATTTTTATTATGAAGTTGTGGGGTACAGTTAAGGGTTAGGTTTACAATTGCGTTTCATTCAGGCACCCTGTTGATATGGGATGTTTCCCCGTTCCCAGACAGATATTTGCTACTGTTAATCCCATCTTCCTCCCTCCACCATAGTTTCCCAGTGCGGTCAGTCATTTTCGTATAGTATTGCATTGGATGTTTAAGGTCCATTATATGAGTGAGAACATGTGATACTCGGATCTTTGGTTTCTGTGAGAGGTCACTCAGTATTATAGACTCTAGTTCCATCCAGGTTGCTGCGAAATTCGTGATTTTGTTCTTTTTTATGGCTGCATAGTATTCCATCATGTATATGTACCACATTTTTTTAATCCAGTCCTCTTTTGATGGGCAGCATGGCTGTTTCCAGGTTCTTGCTATTGTGAACAATGCTGCGATAAACATGCGTGGAGCCCAAGATTTTAAGTCCAGCATGGGTAACACAGTGAGACCCTGTCTCTAAAAAATAATAATAATGATGATGATGATGATGGCTCATGATTCAAACAACCAACTGTAAAAAGAAATTTTTGGTGGAGAAATTTGAACATTGACTGGATATTAGATTATATTAAACAGGATTTTATTGTGTTATAATACTTGTAGGTATTTCTAAAAAGAGTACTTATCTGTTAAGGATGCATATTAAGTATTTATAGATGAAATGATACTTTTAAAAAATTTTTTGAGTTAGAGTCTCACTCTGTCGCCCAGGCTGACGTACAGTGGCACACTCACGGCCAGCCCAGCATTGACCTGCTGGGCTCCAGCGATCCATCCACCTCAGCCTTCCAAGTAGCCGGAACTACAGGTGTGTGCTACCATGCCCGGCTAATTTTTTTATTTTATTGTAGAGATGAGGTATTGCCAAGGTGCCTGGGCTGGTCTCAAATCGTGGCTCAGGCAGTCCACCTGCCTTGGCCTCCCAAAGTGCTGGGATTACAGGCTGAGCTACCGAGCCTGGCCAAAATGATACTTTAATGCAAATGCCAGGCTCTACAATGCAGTGTGTGGGAACAGAGCCAAGTAGGTGGGGGAATAAATAAAATATGAATAACCATGAGTTAATAATTATTTAAGCTGGGTAATGGATACATGGCAGTTCATTATTCTCTGCCCTTTATTCTTGTGTGTTTGAAATTTTACATAATAAAATGTTAAAAGCCAAAAAAGACGACTGGATATCTTTCCTTAACAGTGACTCCTCGCCTGGGCAACTTGGCGAGACCTCATTTCTACAATAAATCAAAAAATTAGCCAGGCATGGTATCACGCGCCTGTAGTTCCAGTTACTCGGAAGGCTGAGGTGAAAGGATCGCCGGAGCCCAGCAGGTCGAGGCTGCGGTGGCCGGGAGCGGCCTCTGCACTCTAGTCTGGGCGACAGAGTGAGACTCCAACTCAAACAAACGAAAAAACAAACAAACAAACAAAAAAGCCAGTGACTCCTGCTCAGAACCAGATAAGCTAGATGTTCCTTTTCTATAGCTCCCTAACTCTCTGTTCACACCATCTCAGCACTTACTTCATTGTATTGTATTTGTTGACTACTCTCTCACATGACTTTGAGCTTCTTATATTAGTTCCTGCTTTCACTTCAGTTACTGTCATACATATAGATATTTGCTTTCATAGATTTGTTATTAGATATTTTCTGACATCTATACATCACTTTAATTTGTTTTCTTTTAGGTTGCATAGCAGTAGGAAAATCCCTGAATAGCCGAAATTTTAGCAAGCTCTTGCACTCTTGCCCATACCAGTGTGATCGTCACAAAGTCATTGTGGAAGCTGAAGACAGATATAAAAGTGAACTAAGGAAATCACTTGTCTATAACAAAAGTAATTAATTTAGCAGCTTTAAAACTGTAATTATGACTATACTTTCTGAACTATTATCAAGAGCATTAAGCATATTAAAAACTAGAGAGTAAAATAATGTTAAAAAGAAAATCTGTCTCTAAGCAACTAGTAATTTAAGATGTACCCATGGAGTAGACTGAGTCTCTGGTAGATTATAAATTCTTCCTAATCCATTTAAGGAATCTCACAAGAAAGAGGAAGAAAAGAAATAGCATACTAAGGGAATTGATATGCTGTTACTCTGATTGATATTCTAAGTATACTAAATGTTTTCTATATTTTTCAGAAATTTTGCTGACGCCACGTAGAAGAAGACAGCTCAGTAATGAGTCTACTACCCCTGGAGGAATAAGTGAATATATTTAATTTTTAAATCAACTTAAATTTCATATATTCCTGAGATAGAAGAGAACAGCTGAGTGGTTGTTCTCAGTCTTATCATTAATGGCTCTTAAATGATTACTCTTGGCTCTGATGAGGGTCAAACCTCCTAAGAGAAGAGACTTCCTTCTTCCCTTCTTCATGTTGCTTGCTCATCCATTGCCTGCCAGCTGAGGAAGAAGCAGGAGGAAACATTTATTAAGCACCTGCTATGTGTTAAGTGTTTTATAGATATTATTTCCTTTAATTCTTTTCTGTTTTGTTTTGTTTTGTTTTGTTTTTGAGTTGGAGTCTCACTCTGTCTCCCAGACTGGAGTGCAGCGGCCGCTCCCGGCCACCGCAGCCTCAACCTGCTGGGCTCCGGCGATCCTTCCATCTCAGCCTTCCAAGTAGCCGGAATTACAGGCGCACGCTACCATGCGCAGCTGATTTTTTGATTTATTGTAGAGATGAGGTCTTACTGCCCAGACGGGTCTCGAACCCGCAGGCTTAGGCAATCCACTCACCTCAGCCTCCCAAAGGCGCGGGATTACAGGCTGAGCCACCGAGCCCAGCATTTCCTTTAATTCTTATAGTAATATTGCAAGGTAGGTGTTATTTCCATTATAAGATACAGTTAGTTGGCAAGTAGAACTTAGATTCAAAAAGCCTTTCTCCAGAAGCCCTTGTTCTATCCCTACATTTCTATTTTAACACCAAAATTATTATGCACAAGTACTTCAGGGAGACTTTGCAGAAGGTTTTTGTTCATAACTATAGTGCTTCAGACAATAAAAAATGAAGCCCTGCTTAAAAATCAAAATGCTTCTTAAGCAATTAGTTAACTTACAGGAATTTTTATTTAACTACAGGGTTAATGGTTTAGATTTGTCACTATTTCAAATTTATCACAGAGACTTAAATAACATTATAATTGTATTCTGTTTATATGGGGTTAATACCTGTAGACTAAGAATAAGTAGGTTGAGTACCTTACTTGTCAAAATAATCTAGAAATTAGTAATATCTATAGAGTCACTCTTATTTATTACAGATACATTGGACCTAGTACATTCAGGAAGCATGTTGCCCCATACTTTTATTTGGCTATTTTCACTGCCAAAACCTTAAAAGAAATTTCAAATTTGCTTTTTATATCTGGGTCTTTTTCTAGGTTTAAAGTTTAGTAAACAAATAAAAACCAAGTATAATACCACTTCAGAAATACCACTTTCTGAAGTAATATTTTATATAGAAACTGTTAGGAAATGGGATATTTTTCCATAGAAACATATTGCACTGGGAAATCTTGTTCTTCACAAGGACTTGACATCAAATTAATAATAGAATTTTTTAGTAATATATCTTAAAAGCAAATATTTTAACAACTAAAAATATTCTGTAATCCATTTGCATAGTAAAATAATCTGCAGAACCTCATGAAATGGCATATGTTATATGTTAATTATATAAAAGGATCCTAAATACTGTGGCATTCAGCTCATAAATACCATATATCTCTTTTGTAGGTTAGATTTGCTTTAACTAAAACCAAACAATTAATAATTTAGTTTTTTTTGGGGGGGGGTTTAGGGTCTCGCTCTGTCTCCCAGGCTGGAGTGCAGTAGCCTGATCACAACAATCACAGCTCACAGCAGCCTGGACCTCTTGGTCTCAGGCAGTCAGTCCTTCCACCTCAGCATGCTGAGTAGCCAGGACTACAGACACATGCCAACATACCTGGCTAATTTTTTTTGTAGAGACAAGGTTTTGCTGTGTTGCCCAGGCTGGTCTCAAACTCCTGGGTTCAAGCAGTCCTCTCGCCTCTGCCTCCCAAAGTGCTGAGATTACAGGTGTGAGTCACCATACCCAGTCTAGCCTGGTTTTTTAGAATTTAGAAGGGCATTTTGAGAAAGTAGTGGTTCAATTTTGGTCTTTTATCTATTTCACAAGCAGGCCACGAGTATTTGGTAGGTTGCCACTTTTTTCCTGTCTTAATGAATTTCCCTTCCTCTTAGGCCATTCACCACCATTCCTTTAACCATAGTTTACACTCAAATTTAAGCCCATTCCTTTGAGAAGAGACCACTGTAGTAAGCACTTAAAGATTTCCCCCAAGACTTTCTTTCAGGATGCATTGGTATTTTAAGAGGGCTTGAAAAATAAGAGTCCCAGCCAGGCTCGGTGGCTCAGCCTGTAATCCCGCACCTTTGGGAGGCTGAGGTGAGTGGATTGCCTGAGCCGCGGGTTCGAGACCCGCCTGGGCAGCGAGACCTCATCTCTACAATAAATAAAAAAACCAGTCGGGCGTTGTAGCGCATGCGTGTAATTCCGGCTACTCGGAAGGCTGAGGTGGAAGGATCGCCAGAGCCCAGCAGGTCGAGGCTGCGGTGGCCGGAAGCGGCCACTGCACTCTAGTCTGGGTGACCGAGTGAGACTCCAACTCAAAAAAAAAGGAAAAAAAAAAAAAGAAAAATAAGAGTCCCTAGAATTAAGCCCTCTTGCCCATTTTCCCTGCTCTTCCCTAATACCCAGTCAATATTAAGAGGAGCACTAAAGAAGTCCCCTGGCAGAGCCTTGGGATGTAGAGCTGCTTCCTCCTTCCAGGTGGTTTAGTACTCTGCTATAGGAACCTGACATAAGAGTCAGGGAGATGGCAGCCACAGCTGAAAAGTGGGACTTTACATGATCAACTCCAGGGCCTCAGTATCCTGATAGTTATACCAAACTATTTAGTCCCGATTATTATGAATTCAAATCATTTACAAGTGAAGTTGAAATCTATTTCTTGGATAACCATAGTTTTCTGGTATACCCCAAAGTAAGAAGTAACTTCATTGATAAGTTTTGAGACAGTCTTACCAATGATAACCTTTTTCTCTCAATAAGTATTTAATGACCACCTACTGTGTGTCAGGTACTATTCTAGGCACTGGTGATACAATGGTGAATAAAACAGACAAAAATCTCTGTCTTCACGGAGTTTGCACTCTAAATCAGGGGTCCCCATGGCCTGTTAGGAACTGGACCGCACAGCAGAAGATGAGTGGTGGGCAAGCGAGTGAAGCTTCATCTGCATTTACAGCAACTTCTCATTGCTCTCATTAACTGCCTTAGCTCCACTTTCTGTCAGATCAGCAGCAACTTTAGATTCTCATAGGAGTGAGAATCCTATTGTGAAGTGTGCCTGCAAGGGATCTAGGTTGTGTGTTCCTTATGAGAATCTAATGCCTGATGATCTGAGGTGAAGCTGAGGGGGTGATGCTAGTGCTGGGGAGTAGCTGCAAATACAGATTACCATTAGCAGTGAGGTTTGACTGCACAGAGACTATAATAAATCAGTTGCATGCAGACTTATATCAAAACCCTATCAGTAAGTGGCAAGTGAGTTGATGTACTCAATTGTATAGCTGCATCTGGTGGCAGGCTTTAAGTCAGAATCTGACACTTAGTCTATGCGTGGCCTGCCTATTATTTTATTTACCACTTCTGTCTGGGCCTCTTTTTAAAAATGGTGATTTGTATAATTATTCATTATATATTACAATGTAATAATACTAGAAATAAGTGCACAACAAATGTTATGTGCTTCAATCCTCCCAAAACTATCCTCCTACCCGGACCATAGAAAAATTATCTTCCACGAAACTGGTCCTTGATGCCAAAAAGTTTGGGGACTGCCACTCTAAATAATACTATTAAGCAATAATCAGACATTATTTCTCAGTCTTCTGCTGGTAAGATTTTCTCATCTGTTTTAAAAGGTCTGAACTGTGGCTCTTCAGGTAGGCAGATGGCTAACAGCCTTGGCCTGTAAGGGCAAGATTTTCTAAGGGTGACCCAGCACAAGTACACCCAATCCTACTAAAGTAAATAGCAGCCTCAAGTAGAAATACAAAACCATCCTCCTTACTGGCATCTACCTACAGTGATAACATGAGCTAACAATGAATGAAAAAATGTAAAGAAAACTATATCCTGGTAATCATTGCCAGATACCAATTGTTACAGAAAAGTATCCCTAAAAACCACATAGTCAAAAACTTCTTTTCCCATATTTTCCTATATTTTGAGTTTTGGTCAAATTGTTTTTTAAAGCAAATTTCAAAAGATTCTAATTCTTAAAAATCTTAATCAAATCTAATATTTAAAGTAACAAGTGTTGATATTCTTTTCTATTCTATGAAGTTATGGAGCCCTTTGGGAAGACTGTATCTGTAAGATAGGTAAGCTGTTTGTTAACTGTCCTCACAGGAATGTTGAATTGACAATCAGGTGTTATATAAACTTTTGTTTCTTGACTGAAATAGTGCAAATATTATTACAAAAGATTACATGACAATTACTGATGAAGTCACAGTGATAGCATTTAACTTAATAGTAGGCACTTAGGTTTTCAAAATTGAAGTGGATTTCCATATTATGAGCAGTCCAGGCATTTCTCACTCTGTAGTTCATATCCTTAGATATAAGTTAAGTATATCCAAATAAGTTAGACACTTATTTGAGTCTCAGGACTTTTTTTCAGCAAGTACTAATATATTCTAAAATTTTAATTAATTACAGAAAAAAGAATTCGTAAAAACTTTACTGAAGAAGAAATAAATTACCTTTTCGATGGAGTTAAGAAAATGGGAAATCACTGGAATTCAATTTTGTGGTCTTTCCCCTTTAAGCAAGGACGAAAGGCTGTGGACCTTGCTCACAAATACCACAAGCTGACCAAACTCCCCAAGTGTACAGCTCCTTGATTGGAAGAATATTTTGTCTGTGTTTAGTTTAGACTCTTAAAATACAGTGCCTTGAAAGATATAAAAGTTAAAATATCTTTCTAAAGTCTTATGAGACAGGGAATGTAGAAATGGGGATCATTTTTTTTTTTAAATTGATAAAGGGTCTTGCTATATTGCCAAGGCTGATATAGTTTTAATTTAACAGTTTTTGTGATGCCGAAACTCATAAAATTATTATAATGATAAGCAAATATTTTCAATGTGTAGATTAGTAAGATAAAATTACTTCATAATGAAATTTGCTTTTATTTTTCCTTAAGCTAAAAAAACATAGCTCAGGGAAAAAAATCAGTCTCGAAACATTATTTGACATTATACTGCAATATATACCATATGAGACATTTGAATTTTAGTATTTTTACCCAGTGCCAAAGTCCCTCTCCAGAATTCAGGAAGATAGGATAGTTTCCCAAGCTATTCAACTGAGGTTTCCACATACTAAGTTAATGTTTGATGTTTTGTTAATTAAAATGTTTCCTCTTCTGTTTTGTGTGTGTGTGTTTTTCTTTTTTTGGGGGGTCAGGGTCTTACTCTGTTGTTCAGACTGGAGTACAATGGCATAATAACAGCTTACCACAGCCTCAAACTCCCGGGCACAGGTGATTGATCCTTTTGCTTCAGTCTCTTAAGTAGCTGGGACTATAAACATGCCATCATGCCCAGCTAATTTTTTTATTTTTATTTTTTGTTTTGTTTCTTGTAGAGACAAAGTCTTACTATGTTGCCCAGGCTGGTCTTGAATTTTTGGGCTCAAGTGATTCTCCTGTCTCTGCCTTTCTATTGTTGACTACAGTATCCTCGAGGGAAAAAAAAAAGTTTTCTAAAGGGTAATTGTGCAGTTGCTTTCAATAGTTCCATATTCTGGTTATCTGGTTTATTTGGTTTCCTTTTGGTTTATTTGCTTTAGCTTTTTAAAAGTGTCTACCACTTCCCCTTCTACATTTTTTATCCTTCATGGGGATGAGCCCTAGATACTTCATGTTGCAACAGAAGTGTCATGTCTCCTTATGAGCGTAGTCACTGACGACTGGACACCTCTGTCTTTGTAAAACATGTCCAGGGCAACCCCTTCGGGTCCCCTCCCACTGTGGGAGCTTTTCTGTCCTCTCACTAAATGCTGCTTACACACACACACACACACACACACACACACACACACACACACGAATATCCAAAGTGAAATGTGACTCTAGTGACTGGCAGAGTGGTGGTTGGCTCCTTTGCCAGGCCCAGTGAAGTTTTATGGCTCCTATCTAAGATGTTTCTTGGCATTGTATATGACCAATGCTCAGATTATTGTTAATCTAGTAATGACTTAGATTACAATTTTTATTATTTTCAAATAATTCCTATCCTGTATTTTTGATAAACTCTTCAATATGACATTAGTAATCCCTGTTAAATTTCATCTTACTAGATTTAGTCTGTGCTCAGTTTGTCACCCTTCCTGCTTCAGGTCATCTGCAACTTCTAGGTGTGTGCTGCTACATTCTCATCCAAGTCAGTGATGGCACCCTGAGTTGGCTGGAGGTTGGGGCAGGCCCCTAACAGCCTTCTCTGGTGGTCCCTGCTCCTTCTCAGCATCTCTGGTCCTGATCTTTAACAAACCTCAATTCTATCATTCAGCCTAAATGTCATTGTCTTGTCTATGATGTGAATTGTCTGTACTTGCTATGTCTGCAGCATCCTTCGACCTGGAATTCCTGCAAAGAAAGATACTGTGTAAAAACTGGTGCTATCTTTTCCATTCCTAACTGATCACATTAGAGAATTTTCACATAATGCTGATTAAGCTCAGTAGAGTGTAGTTTTCAACTCCATATTCTGTCCTATGAAGATTCAGCACTGCTTGTCCTTTTATGACTTGCAACACTTCCTGCTCTTCCCAAACTTCCAGGGGAGTAAGTTTTAATGGATTTTGCTCCCATTAAACTTCATATCAGGTTGGAAGATGATATGCCCATTAGTTGGATCCTGTAATTCATGCTGCCAAATTTTGGGCAGAGCCAGGATCACAGTCCTACTCGTTTGAAACTCGTCTAAGTGCTTTTCTGCCATCTCCCACTTCCTTGTGATATTTAGAAATGCCTTGTTGGCCTGCTTCCCTAGAAAATGGCGAGAGCCCTCAAGTAGAGGCCACACCTAAAGTTAAACTTGATAGCGGGCATGTATTTTTTTTAATTTTTACCTTTTTCAGTTACTCTCTCTTCCCCTTTCCCATCCCCTTCCCTTTCCTTTTGCTTTTGTCCCCCTAGCACCCTTCCAAAAAGGGAGGAAATTAAAGCCTCCTGGTGTCAATTGCTGATTCCCTGAAAAATATCACTTAAAAAAATCTGTTAAAGCAAAGCAACATGTATTCACTGCGGTAAAGATCACTACCTCACAGTCTTTTTAATTTTATTTTATTGAATTGGGGTCTCTGTCGCCCAATCTGGAGTGCAGTAACAGGGTCATGGCTCACTGCAGCCACGATCTCCTGGGCTCAAGTGATCTCCTGCCTCAGTCTCCTGAGTACCTAGGACTCCTGGCACACACCATCACACCCCGCAATTTTTTGTAGAGACCGAGGTCTCACTATATTGCTCAGGCTGGTCTTGAACTTCTGAGTTCAAGCGAGCATTCTGCCTCAGCCCCAAAGTGCTGGGATTACAGGCATGAGCCACCACGATGACATAACTACCACACAGTCTTTAGTCTACGAAGGAGGAAGAAGGAAAGCAGGCTAGTTATGAGGACCTGGGGGTCTTGTTTAAGGCTGGTCTTTAATTGCAGGGCTTGATTAGGTTAGGCCAAGTTCATGATAGAATAAGACTGAAGGACCGAATGCTACCTTCTAGCCTTGGGTCCTTGGGCTGGCTTCTTCAACATTCTGAGCTTTGGGCTTCTCTTCTATGAAAGGGTTAGATGAGATTTAGTGAGATAATGTGTGACTCTGACACAGTGAGCTCTAGAGAAATGGCGCTGTTGTGCATCAGTCTCATTCCATAAGGGGCTTTCCATTCTGCTGCCTGGTCCTCGTCGGCATAGGGGGAGCGGCGAGCGGGGTGTGGCGCTGCGTCCCTGCGCCGACAGAGGCCGCCAGCGCGCCCTCGGTCCGGGCGGTGCCCGCCTCTGTCACCGCTTCCCCGCACGAGGCTGCCCCAGCCGCTGCCTGACCGCCGTC
>NW_007097662.1:277670-323527 GCF_000164805.1 Carlito syrichta
GGTCCTCGGCGGGCCCGGGGGAGGGCCCTCTTTTGTGGCTGCAGTTGGCAAGATGGCGCCCGTGGGGGTGGAGAAGAGGCTGCTGCTGGGCCCCAACGGGCCCGCGGTGGCGGCCGCCGGTGACCTGACCAGTGAGGAGGAGGAGGGCCAAAGCCTATGGTGAGGCCGCGGGCGGCCGGGCCGGGGAGGGCGCGGCCGCTGGGCCGGATCGTCGGACAAACTGACGGGCCGTCGCGGGCCTGGCCGTCTCAGGCCGGCCTTGGGACTGACTACTCTTGACATTGTCGCCACAGGTCCTCGATCCTGAGCGAAGTGTCCACCCGCGCCAGGTCCAAGCTACCGTCCGGCAAGAACATCCTGGTCTTCGGTGAGCGCCGGCGGCGGGGCGTTGCCCCAGGTTCTGGGATGGGCGAGGCGGGCGCCCCTCCCACGGGTCCCAGCCAGCCTCTTTCCTGCCGCCTGCCCTTATCCTTCCCCGCCCGGCAGGGCCTTGTCGACCCCGGCTGGGCAGCTGAGAGTGGCCAAGCCTACGGCGCCTGAGGGTGGGATGCTGCCCCTTTTGGAGAGCCCGGTGATGATGTGTGGAGTTGTCGGCACATTCCTTTAGTCACTTGGCCACAACATCACTTTGCTTTTTCAATGCTCCTGGCTTCCTTCCCCCGTAGCCTCCACAGTTACCAAACCGAGGCCGTGGAGAGGGGAGTGAGAGATGAGAAGGTTAGGTGCAGAAGGTGGGAGAACAAGGTGACCTGGGCTGGGAGCTGTGGGGAGGTGCTACGGGTGCCTTCCTTGATCCTTGTGAGCAGTGCACAATAGGAGGTTTTAGGGACTTTGCAAAGTACAGCAGGCCTGAAAGTCAGCACCAGGTACTCTTCCTGCAGCCCTCATTGCTAGGTTACCTGAGTCAGGTCCCTTAATCTCTCTGGCCTCAGTTTCCTCATTCAAGCAAGGGGGTTTTGGTACATTCACACAGTAAACCCGTTTGTCGTGTGGGAACTGTGGACTGTGAACTGGTACAGAACAGACATCTCTTAGACACTACACAGTGATCAAGACAGATGTGTTGGTGATTGTGCTACACTATGCCAGGCATGGGCAGATAATTTTGGGAGCATCACACTGCTTGGAGTTGAAAGACAGTAATTTGGAGGTTGAATATTTTGAAGAATATGTGTCAACATGCAGGGGCACAGAAATAATAAGAGGATGTAGGTCTGCAGACTGCTAGAAGCTCCTTGTGGTTAGTGCCTGCTAAGGTGAGTTGAAGGCAGATTGTGGAAAGGCTGAAGTGTTATTGCCCTTTCCTAAAGACCTCTGATTCTCAAGGACCTTTTATCTCACCTCTGTCCTCCCAGTCCTCCTGGAGTCACTGCCTTGGTGGTGTTTCTAAAGGGAGTGCATGACCTTTCTCAGGTGATAACCACTGTGGTAGGTAATAGGGGACATTTAGAGATCTTCAATAAGGGGGGGTTCAGGATCACCAGATCTGTGTTTTAGAAAGATATAACTGACTGCAGAGAGACAGGTAACTCAAAATAAGCAGGTACTAAGTCAGACTGCTAAGTGCTCACCATGGTCCGGATGGAATGGCAAGGGCCTGAATAAGTTAGAAGCACTGGGGATAAAGAGGAGGTCTTTGGTCTGTGGGATGCCTTTCAGTTCTCATGTTCTGTAATTTTTAATTTTTTATTTATTTATCTTATTTTATTTATTTTATTTTATTTTTTTGAGTTGGAGTCTCACTCTGTCGCCCAGACTGGAGTGCAGTGGCCGCTCCCAGCCACCACAGCCTCGACCTGCTGGGCTCTGATGATCCTTCCGCCTCCCGAGGAGCCGGAATTACAGGCGCGTGCTACCACACCTGGCTAATTTTTTTATTTTATTGTAGAGATGAGGTCTCGCCTGCCCAGGTGGGTCTTGAACCTGCGGGCTCAGGCAATCCACTCACCTCAGCCTCCCAAAGGTGCGGGATTACAGGCTGAGCCACAGAGCCCGGCTCTGTAATTTTTTTTAAATATATTTTTTATATTTTATAGAGATGAGGTCTATGTTGCCCAGGTTGGTCTTAAACTCCAGGGCTCAAGTGATACTCTTGCTTCAGCCTACCAAAGTGCTAGATTTACATCACCTTGCCATGTTCTGTAATTCTGTATTATTAAATGCCAGGAGTGCCTAGTGATGTTTGTTGATGATGTTTCTGATGTTTTGGGATATGAAGGGTGGGGGTAGATGAGGAAGTGCTTGATAATTAGTCAGATAGTACTTAAGAATTTTACTTAGGTCTACTGTAATTATTTTCTTCAATTTCCCAGCCTTCAGAATACTTATGGAGGAGATGTACTAAAAAGTGAATAATTTCTATTTTTTGTGATTGTGAGGAAGGGCCAGACTTTTAGTTTACAGTACCTGGACTTTCAGGTTATTTGTACCATATTTTGGAGATTTCTTGCTTTTCTTGTGGTAAAAGTTTATTTTGTGAGACACTGACCCCACCTTTACTTTTACTTCTCCAAATGTGTGTCTTATAAATTGTAGACAGGGCCTGTGGACCTGCCTTATTCCTTCCCTTGTGAAGTAATGTTCCTTCCCATCCTGTGAAGTAAGGATAACTGCAGCAGGATGCCATTTTAGATCTCGGAATTTGCCTCATTTAAAGCCCCTTATTTCTTACCCTCTCAACCACTCTTCTAGTAAAGTTTGCTAAGACCTCAATAGCAGGCTTTGCATGAAATTCTTAGTTGTTCCTTGTCATGTGAGTATCATGGCATACCCATCCTTGCCCAGAATAAACAGTACACCTTTGTCTTGCAAACATCATTTGTAGGTGAAGATGGTTCTGGTAAAACAACTCTCATGACTAAACTACAAGGAGCTGAGCATGGCAAAAAAGGAAGAGGCCTAGAGTATCTCTACCTCAGCATCCATGACGAGGACCGAGATGGTGAGTGAAGCCCTGGTCTGTGGTTAGGGCATGTACACAGGACTCTGACTCCTTGAGTATGGCTCCTACAGCATGATGTCCTAAGAGAATTAGTCACAGGGAATAGGTGAAGCATATATTTTTTGCAGGACTTTGCCCACTTTCCTTTATAGACTATCTTAGCCAAAATGAGGAATGAGACTGTTAGCTACTACTCTGGGCTAGACTGCAGTTTTAAGGAAATACTGAAGGTAAAGTTTCACTTATATAAATGTAGTGAGAAATATTCTTAAAAGCTTTGCAGTTTTCTGTGAGAAAATGCTTGGCAGACTGATCTGGGTACCACTGTTACTCTGCCTGGTTCTAGTGGAGGATCTGAAATTGGTGTGGTTCAGAGTGTAACAATTTTTTTTTTTTTTTTAAGTCATCCAGGCCGGAGTATGTAACATGATCACAGCTATCTTGACCTTGACCTGCTGGGCTCAGGTGGTCTTTCTGCCTCAGTCTTCAAAGTGGTTGGGACTATATGCACCACCAAGCCCAGCTAATTTTATTTTTTTGATTGTAGAGATGTGGTCTCATCAAGTTGCCCAGACTGCTCTCAAACCCTTGGGCTCAGGCAATCCTCTCGCCTTGGCTTCTCAAAGTGGTGGAATTACAGGCATGAGCCAGGCCCAGAATGTAACAGTTTAACATATGATCACCGGAGAGTTTCTAATTTAACATATGTTCACAAGAGAGTTTCTGAGTCTCTTTGTGACAGTTTAGAGATGCTAATTTCCTATATTTCTTCTGGTGGAGGCAATAGAGGCTCAAGGGTGATAATGCTCTTTAATTTCTCATCTTTAAAATGTGGGTTGTAATAGTTTTTACCTAGTTATGATGATTAAAAGCACAAAATCAACTCTTATGAGGGCTACATATCTTTAAAATTTTTTTTCTTGTAATTGTGAGTTTAATTGGAGGAATGGTTTTTGGTTACAACTATTCAGTAATGCCTTCTTTATAATCTTTTAGGCTTTATGTTAGATCTTTTGAATAACTAAAATAAATAATTATTGGTGCTTAGGGTTTTTTTGTAGGAAAGTTATCTGTGTAGCCTAAAGATGAAATATATTCATTAAATTACTTTTTTTTTTTTTTTTGAGTTGGAGTCTCACTCTGTCACCCAGACTGGAGTGCAGTGGCCGCTCCCGGCCACCGCAGCCTCGACCTGCTGGGCGCTGGCGATCCCTCCGCTTCAGCCTTCCAAGTAGCTGGAACTACAGGCGTGCGCTACCAAGCCCAGCTAATTTTTTATTTTATTGTAGAGATGAGGTCTCACCAAGTTGCCCAGGCAGGTCTCGAACCCGTGGGCTCAGGCAATCCACTCACCTCAGCCTCCCAAAGTGCTGGGATTACAGGCTGAGCCACCGAGGCCGGCTAAATTACTTTTTTTATATTTGCCTTTACCCATTCAAACAGTAAAGATCATGATGTAAGAGTGATTATATAAGGGAGGCTAATCCTACTACCTCTGGTCCCCCATTTCCATATTGCTAAAATGAAGAAGCAGATCAAGGTCCTTTTGAACATCATAATTATGCCATCTCCAAGAGCTGTTTAGTAGAGGACATAGGTAAGGGTCTCTTTTTAAAGCTTGGAAATCTACATTGTATTAATGTTAATTTAGTGGTCATCTTAGAACCCTCAGCGTCCCTTGGCTTCCTTTGTCATGCTGAACATTCCCTGGTGGATGTGAAAGGAAGGCAGGAGGTAGACATAGTGTTGAGGGCTCTGTCTTGTATAAGAAGGACAGAGGTATTCAGGTGCCTATTTAGGCCCACAGGAGTCTGCATGTAGTGCTGGGACTCAGGAGCTGTTGAGGTGGCCTTGTGAGGCAAGTCTCTGTCTTTTGTTTCTTGTCTTTGCTGGGAAGCATGGTTATTGTGGCAAGAACTTAGGCTTTGGAGCCAGGCAGAACTGGTTTAGAAGGCCAGTTCTGTAGTCTGTAGTGTGGCCTTGGGTAACTGACTTGAGTTTCCTCATTTGTTGAATAGGGAAACTGCTTATCTTGCAGGCTGTCAGAATGAGAGATGATGTGTGTTAGGTGTAGCAGAGGGCTTGAGAGAAGGCAGTAAATCTTGCCCTGTTGTCTTGTTCCATTTGAAAATGCAAAACATGTAGATATGCTGTGAATCTCTATAGCCTCTTCTGTTTCAAGATGCTATAAGCATATTTCATGCCAAAGCATTGTGTTAACTATATTTACTTGCTTTTGAGTGGAAGTACATGTTAACTTTTACTTCAGATTCCTTTAAGGTTATGTTGAAAAACTTCTTGGTCTCTGCAATCATAGGCATTTTTTTAGACCGCCTACTTGCAAGTTTCTGTTTGATGGAAAAGTTGCCCTTATCTGTGGTTAATTATACTTCTTTCAGCTCTAGTCTTTTTTATTGTGTGGCGTGACTGGGTTATAAATAAACGCTTTGCGGGCAATCAGCCAGGTAGAGAAAATGTCTCTGGCCTGTACCTGGTGTGTGGTGGGACATAGCATGTCAAAGGACCTGTCTCCAGGATTGGGGACATCTATCTAATGCTACATGTGGTGCATGTGATCTCCAAGCACATGGGTGAGTTATGTGAAGTGGGCAGTGGGAAGAGCCTGAAAAAAGGAACAATGCCTGCTGATGGGTAGGCATTAAAACCCACAGACTTTGGGTACAGAGCAGTATTTCCGAAGGCATTTACAGAACACCAACCAAAACCATTATCTAAAATATATTAGAGATTGAAGGTATAGCTAGATTTAGATACCTTAAATGGTTGACGTAAAGCCACAAATATAAATTTTTTAACATCATGTTAATGAGTCCATTATACAAATGTTTTTCTAAAGGAGGAAGACAGGTTTTTAAAGTATGTGTTGGAATTTAATGGAAAATAAGTTAATGAAATTATCTTTTTTGACGGTAACAGTTATCTCAGGGTACTTTTATGAAATAGAGTTCTCAAAAATACCTAAAAATTGCTAAAAAATATATTATCAGCCGAGCTCAGTGGCTCAGCCTGTAATCCCACGCCTTTGGGAGACTGAGGTGAGTGGACTGCCTGAGCCCGCGGGTTCGAGACCCGCCTGGGCAGCGAGACCTCATCTCTACAATAAATCACAAAAATCAGCCGGGCGTGGTAGCGCATGCCTATAATTTCAACTACTTGGAAGGCTGAGGTGGAAGGATCACTGGAGCCCAGCAGGTCGAGGCTGCAGTGGCCGGGAGCGGCCACTGCACTCCAGTCTGGGTGACAGAGTGAGACTCCAACTCAAAAAAAAAAAAAAAAAAAAATATATATATATATATATTATCAATTTGGAGGATTGTCTTCTATAGTTACGTCATCCAGGTATGATATTGGAACCATGTGTTTCATGCACTTACACATTTGTTTGAATATGTACTTTGTTGTCATAACAAAGATAACTAATTCCTTAATATCATTACACATCTAGTAATTCATATTCAATTTATATAAATAATGGTTTAATCTTGGCATTAAAATGCAAAGGTCCTGTCTCTTTGGCACCCTCTGCAGTATGTGAACAATGCATTGCTTAGTGTAATTGACACAAGAAGAGCTTGTTTTAAACACAGGCTCTTCATCAGAGCTTGCTGCCTCATAGATTGCTGATATCTTAGGACAATGGATTATTTAGATTGTGGCACAGTTGACCAGTAAACATTGATATCCTTTGCTTCTTACTAAAAACTAAGATACCCTCACTCTTTAGACATTGCGGAAATCTTTTTAGATTTGAACATTGCATATTTATGGTGGTTTTTAAATTTTAGTCTATACAGTTCATCAGGCCCCAGGACCAGTGATTGCTGTTCACTGAGCACTTGGTCCCTTTTCACTTTGGATTTCTAAATCTTACATTCTATGTAGAATTCATGGCTGTCAACTTTAAGATTTTCCTAATGATTCTCATAGCTATGTTGCTGGTCGTTGTCAGATGGTAACTAGCTTCATTTCTTTTCTCAGATCACACACGTTGCAATGTGTGGATTCTGGATGGAGACCTTTACCACAAAGGCCTGCTGAAGTTTGCAGTTTCTGCTGATTCCTTGCCAGAAACCCTGGCCATTTTTGTTGCAGACATGTCTAGGCCTTGGACAGTGATGGAATCTCTACAGAAATGGGCTAGTGTTTTACGTGAGCATATTGATAAAATGAAAATTCCACCAGAGGAAATGAGAGAATTGGAACAGAAGTGTAAGTAAAATAAAGTTTTCTTAATTGGGAAATTCACTAGTCTCTTTGGATAGTTCTATAGTTCTAACCACTGTCCTTCTCACAGTCAAGAGTCTTCCCTTGCATCATGTTTGTATTTTGTTTGCATCATTTATTTTAGAGTTGCTCTTGTAAATCCAGTAGTCAAAAAGTATTCAAAGCAGTTTTTAATTCAAGTGTCACAGTTGAAGAAAGTCAGTATTTCTTATCTTCATTGGTTCTCTTTTTTTTTTTTTTGAGTTGGAGTTTTACTCTGTCACCCAGGCTGGAGTGCAGTGACATACTCGTTGCCACTGTAGCCTCAACCTGCTGGACTCAGGGGATCCTTTCACCTTAGTCTTCCAAGTACCTGGAGCCACAGGCGTGCACCACCATGCCTGACTGATTTTTTTTTTATTATTATTTATTGTAGAGACCAGTCTCACCAAGTTGCCCAGCTTGGTCTCAAACCCCTGGGCTTAGGCAATTCTCTCGCCTCCACCTCTCAAAGTGCTGGGATTATAGGCTTGAACCACCATGCTTGGCTCATTGGTTTGCTTTTAAAATTCCTTTTATTTTGAGTTGGAGTCTCACTCTGTCACCCAGGCTGGAGTGCAGTAGCACACTCACAGCCACCTCAGTGTTGACCTGCTAGACTCCGGCGATCCTTCTGCCTCAGCCTTCCAAGTAACCGGAACTACAGGCACGTGCTCCCACGCCAGGCTAATTTTTGATTTATTGTAGAGATGAGGTCTCGCCAAGTTGCCTGGACTGGTCTCAAACCCATTGGCTCAGGCAATCCACTCACCTTAGCTTCCCAAAGTGCTGGGATTACAGGCTGAGCTACCAGGCCCGGCCCTGGTGTGCTTTAAAAATGAAAGTTCTTCCCTTGGTCCCCCAGATGTGACTAGTTCTATGGGTCTCTATGCTTTTCTGTTACTCTCTGTCTGCTGAGTTACCGGGTGTGAGGAGTTGCTGTGGTCTCTGCAGCTTGAGTTCACTGCTCTGGAATTCCATTAAGGTCCTATGGACTCTCTTATTGGCAGATTTAGCGGAAGCCCTAAAAAAGACAAAGCTTTCAGCTCCTATATTAGTTCATTTTGGATCTAGCAAATATGATTTTAGTTAGAAATAGGATTTGGGAGGCTAAGACGAGGGGATTGCCTGAGCCCACCACTTCGAGAACAGCCTGGGCAACTTGGCAAGACCTTATCTCTACAATAAATCAAAAAATTAGCCGGGCATGGTAGCCCACACCTGTAGTTCCAACTTCTTGGAAGGCTGAGGCGGAAGAATTGCCTGAGCCCAGCAGGTTGACGCTGGAGTGGCCGGTGCAGTGGCTCAAGCCTGTAGCACTTTGGGAGGCTGAGGTGAGAGAATTGCCTGAGTCCAGGGGTTCGAGACCAGTCTGGGAAACTTGATGAGACCTCATCTCTACAAATCAAAAAATTAGCTGGGAATGGTGGTGCGTGCTTGTAATTCCAGCTACTTGGAAGGCTGAGGCAGAAGGATCGCCCGAACCCAGCAGGTCAAGGCTGTGGTGGCCATGAGTGTGCCACTGCATTCCAACCTGGGCAAGAGTCAAACTCCAATTCAAAAAAAAGAAATAGGAAGGTCATTTTTTGTCAGTAAAATGAAAGGCTGCTTTAAGATTAAGGATATCCACTTCCTTTTGAGACAAAGAACTTTGAAGTTAAAGAAAGTCTGAGGCTGGGCACAGTGGCTCACGCCTATGATCCCAGCACTTTGGGACCTAGGTGAGAGAATTGCCTGAGCCCACAGGTTCGAGACCAGCCTGGGCTACTTGGCGAGACTTCATCTCTACAATAAATCAAAAATTTAGCTGGGTGTGGTGGTGCATACCTGTAGTTCTAGCTACTTGGAAAACTGAGCTGGAAGGATCACCTGAGCCCAGCAGGTTGAGGTTGCTGTGGCCATGAGTGTGCCACTGCACTCCAGCTTGGGCGACAGTGAAAGACTCCAAGTAAAAAAAAAAAAAAGTTTGTTTTATTTTGTTTTAACTTAATATGGTTCAGAAGCTGATTTTTCCTTTCCCTTGCTACTGTGCAGTTACGTCATCTTCTGTCCACTTGCCAGGGAAATGGGAGGGGCAGGGGCTGGAGCCGTGGCAGTGGCGGCAGCAGCAGCCATCTTGCCAGGGCAGGCTTGGCCAACCTGGCTCATTTCCATAGGATGATATAACTTCCTCTAGTGAATTTTTTTTTTTTTTGAGTTGGAGTCTCACTCTGTCACCCAGATTGGTATGCAGTGGCTGCTCGTGGCCACCGCAGGCTTGACCTGCTGGGCTCCGGTGATCCTTCCGCCTCAGCCTTCCAAGTAGTTGGAACTACAGGCGCGCTACTGCACCCGGCTAATTTTTTAAAAAATTTATTGTAGAGATAAGGTCTCACCAAGTTGCCCAGGTGGGTCTTGAACCCATGGGCTCAGGCAATCCACTCACCTCAGCCTCCCAAAGCGCGGGATTACAGGCTGAGCCACCAAGCCTGGCCCCTCTAGTGAATTAATGAGGGCTTCTGGGGCATGGCAGACAGGATCTTCACACATACTGGCAGACCATTTCAGAAATGTTGGTTTGCTTTTTTTTAAAAATCAGATTTCCAGCAGTGTGTCTTCCTGTCCCACATTAGCTAAAACAGGGAATTTAACATCTTGTTCTTTGCTTTGTTGTGTATGTGTATATTTCCCTGGTCACCCGCATATGTGCTGCATTGATAGTTATGCAGCTCAGCTCATTTATCTTCAACTACTGACCTTTCTGAATAATACCTTTTTCCCCCAAATAGAGACCCTAAGGACAACTCCTCCTGAGAATTGTCCTGAGACTGAAGACCTGTTTTCCATCCATAGTTCTTAACAGCTTTGTACCCAAGTTAGTGGGTTAATGCACTGGAGACTTCAGTCCTCTGAAGCTGTTTTCTTAAAGTGATAACCTCATAAAGCCTTGTTAAACAGAAAAGAGAAAGATTGAGCCAAGCATATTGTTTTTTCCTAGATAGGGAAAGTGCCTGCCCTGTTACAGGTACTGTTGTAGATGCTAAGGTTACAGCAGACAGAATTCCTGCTCCTGGAGAGCTTAAACTTCCATGAGACACTGAATTTATTTTGTGATCTTATTCATTGATATCTGTGTCACTTGGGATTAGATTTAACTTTATGATGTAAAACCTGAGATAATGATGGCTTAAAAAAAACTGAGGCTTTTTTATCTCCTGTAAATGAGATCTAGAGGTGTAGGTGGTTCAAGACTGGAAAGTAGCTCTGGGAAGACAACTCAAGGACCCTGGCTCCTTTGTGCTTACTGCTTTGTCATTTCTAGGTTGTGGTTCTCTTCCTCCTAACTAGTGCTTTAATCTTCACATCCATGTTCCAGACAGCAGGATGGAG
Source organism: Carlito syrichta (assembly GCF_000164805.1). NCBI lineage: Eukaryota > Metazoa > Chordata > Mammalia > Primates > Tarsiidae > Carlito > Carlito syrichta. Next base: position 288,244 of record NW_007097662.1, read on the forward strand.
GACGAGGAACCAGGGGCTGAAATGTGCATGCCTGATCCCTTTTAAGGATCCTGGGAAATGTAGTCTTTATTCTGTGTGGCCATATGGTCTGAGTATCAGAAATCAGTTCCATTATAAGGATGGAGAAGGGAGAGGTCGCTGGAGGGCAACTAGTGATGGCTGGACCGATGTCTGTGTCTCATGACTCTAGTAGACTTTTCAAGGGCCTCTCTGCTGTTATCTCCCCTTCTCTGAGATGTTTGGAATGTAGTTGTGCTTTTGTGTTGCATGTTGAAGGAGTGCCTTTGCTACTGCTGGGTTTAGGTTACATTTGAATAAAACATTTGGGCATTCTCTTGCTCAGAGGACTCCCACTTTCTAGATTAATTGGACTCTAGATATTAAATTGAGTGACTGAAGGGCTGTTATACAACCTAGTGTCCAGTCCAATACCAGTCTTCAGTCTGCTGCTTTTGGAAAGGTGCTCCATGGCAGGCCTCTTTCTTTTAGGGATAGGTTCCCCAGTGGTACTGGGTTTGTGGCAGCTTTTTGACTGCAGAAACTATCTGAGAGGAGAAGCAACCCCAAGAACTGCCAGAAGGTGGTGCTTGTTTGTCTTTCCAGCTTTATGTCTGGGGCTTCGGTTCCTTATGTAGGTCTGTGGGATCTTCTTAGGACTGTGGAACCAATCAATGAGGTAGAAGGGAAAAGAGGAGGCAGCAGAGTCAGCAAAGGTAGATCTTCTCCCTATACCCACACCCAACTGCGCTGAAGAGAAACCCAAGGTGGGCTAGTGTTCCCTGTGGTGAAATACTGGCCATCCCACCATCTAGAGAGATTTTTAAAACTGCAGTATGTGAATGCCCAAGAAAAATGCACATATTTGCTATCTGAATTATTCAGATATGTTTTACATTTGCTTTGCCTTCCAAATGGTTTTCTAAAATGCTGAGTTATTAAAAAAATCATGTGAATTTTCTACTGTTGTTGGATAACCACAATTAAGTAATTCCTTTAGAACATGAATAGTCTAACCCAGGGCTTTCAAACTTTCACCTAATGGGACAGGTAGAATACAGCAGAGTTTGTGCAGCACACTGGGTAGTGGAAGTTCAAGGAGCAAGCTGTCTGAGCTACTGCGTCCCCATTCCTCCAATTCCCAATGTCATAGCTTAGCTCACTTGTAACCAGTTCCATTCTCTGCCCTGCTCACTGGGAAGTCCTAGTTGAGTGCTTCGTGAGATCTTGGGTGGTTAGATATTATCCAGACAGTTAAGCTATTGTACTTTTCATTGATTTGAAGATTTTTAAAAAATGCTTCTATAAAGAGAAAACATGAAAAATCTCTTCTACAACCATGTTAAGTTCTGTTTTTGTTGAAAATGGAGTAAAGATCACTTGAGTAGATTATTTAAATTGACGGTGAACTTACATAAATGAGTTTAATTAAAGAGACATTGCAGAGATGAAGTATGACCACGTCTACACTCTAGGGCTTAATCAGTTAGTGCTCAATTTGCGCAGTATTATAAGAAAGACAGGCCAGGTACAGTGGCTTATGCCTGTAATCCTAGCACTTTGGGAAGCCTAGGCAAGAAGATTGCTTGAGCCAAAGAGTTTGAGACTCGCCTGGACAACATAGTAAGACTTCATCTTTACAAAAAATAAAAAAATTAGCCAGGAATTGGAAGACTGAGCCTGAAAGATTGCCTGAGCCCAGAAGGCCAAGGCTGTGGTAAGCTGTGATCATGCCACTGCACTTCAGCCTGGGTGACAGAGTGAAATCCCTGACTCAAAAAAAAAAAAAAAAAAATCTATAGATATATAGCTATATACCCAGATCATTTCAGAAGCTTGTATATAATAATACCCTAAAATCTTTGTAAATAAAAAGTCCTAATTTTAAAATGCTAAAAACCTGTGTGTGGGTGAAGAGGAGTGGGTGCATCTTTCTCCAGGTCTTCTTCAGTCCTGTTAACTTGGATTTACTTAGTGAGCGTGGTTTGGTGAGGGTAAAGTGCTTTTGATCCCTTTGCCCTATTGGTTTTAGAAGAATAGGCAGAGCTGTCTGTTTTTTCCTCTGGCTCAAAGTAGCTTTAAACATCATATCCTTGTTCTCTGGCCTAACATGAGAACATTGAAGTGTCCACATTAAGGTGCAGGCTTGAGGGCTTTGTGATCACTTGGCTTAACTGAAGCATGGACCATTTTTCAGCTTAAAGGCCCTTCTTAGCTGAATAGTGAACATTGTGTGCCAAGAAGTGGTTGTTGTACACACTGATCCCTTTCTTGCATTAGGCAGGAACAGGCTATGAATGCTGCATATGTGACTCAGGATCCTGGAAAGATAAGACTGAGTCCATATGAGTGAGTATAGTGAGGAAATACATCTGGTGCTGACATATCTCAACTGTGTGAAAACAGCGTGTTCTTGTGGGATTCAGTTTTACTAAATGTTTCTAATGAAGATTCTGGGTATTGTAAGTTATAGCTATTTCTAATGGTTGCGTATGTTGAAGTAACACAATTTTACTATTCTGGTATTTTGAAAATGTAAGATACATAAGAACAGTGACTTTTTTGGCTGGACACAGTGGCTCATGCCTGTAATCCATCACTTTGGAAGACAGAGGCTAGAGGATTGTTTGAGCCCAGAGGTTTGAGACTAGCCTGGGCAACTTGGTGAGATCTCGTCTCTATAGTAAATCAAAAAATTAGCCAGGCGTGGTAACTCACGCCTATAATCTCAGCACTTTGGGAGGTGGAGGCGAGAGGATTGCCTAAGTTCAGGGGTTCGAGCCCAACCTGAGCAACTTGGCAAGACTTCGTCTCTACAAGTAAATAAAAAAATTAGCCGAGCATGGTGGCACATGCCTGTGGTTCCAGCTACTTGGAAGGATCACCTGAGGTGGAAAGATCACCTGAGTCCAGCAGGTTGAGGCTGCAGTGGCTGTGATTGTGCCACTGCACTACAGCCTGGATGGAGTGAGACGCTTACTCCAAAAAAATAAAAAAGGTGACTTTTTTTGTAGAAGGAATTATTGAAAGCTTAAAAATTTTTTAAAAACCTATTTGGAAAAAAAAACCTATTTGGGAGTTAGATGCAGTTAAAAACATCCAGGGGGAATGTCTTTGCCGCTCTGGTGTTACAGAGCTTACACTGAATATGTTAGAATTGGCATTTTGCATCACTATCCCTAGATCCTTAATATTGCAGTTCGATGCAACTAGGGATTTTGTCACACACCGTTGCTTATGTTTTGTGCTTATTACTGCTTTTTTTCAGTGTTCTAAAGCAAACATATATTCATTTGTGTGTATGTGTTTTTTTCCCCCCTTAGTTATGAAAGATTTTCAAGATTATGTTGAACCTGAAGAAGGTTGTCAAGGTTCCCCACAGAGAAGAGGTCCTCTGACCTCAGGCTCAGATGAAGAAAATGTTGCTCTGCCTCTGGGTGACAGCGTGCTGACTCATAACCTGGGGATCCCAGTGTTGGTGGTGTGTACAAAGGTGCGTGCCGGGGTTTGTGAGCTTAGGTGGGTTTGGCCAGTCAACAATCGCTGTCTGAAAGAAAGTTTGAGAAACTTTGATGAAGTTTCTTCCCAAGGGAAAGTTGGACGTATTTGGGGTTCATTAAAGTACACTGAATATGTCAGGATAGAAAACACTGTCATTTGACTGGGTTTGAGGGCTCAGTCTGTAATCCCAGCACTTTGGGAGGCCAAGAGGAGAGGATTGCCTGAGCCCGGGGGTTTGAGAGCTGTCTGGGAAACTTGGTGAGACCTCATCTCTACAGTAAATCACAAAAAAATTTAGCTGGGCATAAAGGCGTGTGTCTGTAGTTCCAGCTACTTGGAAGGCTGAGGCGGAATGATAGCCTGAGCCCGCAGGTTGAGGTTGCGGCGACTGTGAGCATGCAACTGCAGTCCAGCCTGGGCGGCAAGAGTAAGACTCCAACTCAAAGAAAATACTGCCATTTAATGTTGTTGCTGGAAACATGACATCACTCAGTTTGCTCATGGCCTGGGTTAATCTCTCTGTGAAGCACTGTTGACTTTCAAAGAGAACTCAAAGCAGTTTTCCTAAGGCTATGTAAACCAGTTCATCTGGTACAAACTGATGGTGAAAAAATAGAATGATGAGGTGGGAGTAGAAATTTAGTTCTGTCATGGACAAAGTTGTATCTCTTACATAATAAAAAAAATTGCTTTAAAAACATTCTGGGTTTCCAAAGTACTTTATTCTCTGTCAGAGCCACCATATTGTCCAACTATAGGTTGTGCCATTCTCATTCTATTCTTGAAAACAGAATCTTATGCTATGTACAGTGGGCCTGTCTCCTGATGTGACCTTTTTGGATGTTCAGCACAATTGTGAAGTGATCAGGCCTATTATATCCTTACTTTACAGATTAAAAAACTGAGGCCCAGGATGAAAGAGAAAAATCTCCATTTTTTTCATGCTTCTTTAATTAATGTTTGAACTCTGGAGTATAGCTTTCTTCTTTGGAACTACAGTACTTTATTTCTGAAGAAGGCACTGGTCCCATTTCAGCATTTGGAGAGGCAGAGCAATGATTCTTTTTCTGTCTTCCCTGTAGTGTGATGCAGTGAGTGTCCTGGAGAAGGAGCACGATTACAGGGATGAGCACTTGGACTTCATCCAGTCACATCTGCGGAGGTTCTGCCTCCAGTGTATCCTTGGGGTGCTTTTGTGGGACCCGGGGCACAGGCTTCCCTCCAGATGGGACATCTTCAAAGAGATAGGGCACTTCCTGAACACAGAATAGTCTTTTGCCAGGGAGAAATTATATATAACTTTTTACTAGTTTTATGTTTTACTATACTGCAATTTAAGGCTTATTAACTTGTGTCTGCTTTTGGTCACTTTTTATTTTTAATTGCTGTGAATTTGATAGGTTTTCATATTAAGAAGCGGATATATAGTCATTTTATTACCAAATTACTTTTATCATGCTGTCTTAGAAATATTTTTAAGCCAGGTGTGGTGACATGTGTCTGTAGTTCTGGTGACTCAAGAAGCTGAAGCGGAAGGATGGCTTAAGCTCAGGAGTTTAAGAACAGCCTAGGCAACATAGCAGACCCCATCTTTACCAAAACTTAAAAAAAAAATCAGCCAGGTGTGGTGGCATACATCTGTAGTCCTAGCTACTTGCCTACAGATGTATGCCATACTTGAGATGGAAGGGTCTCTTGAGCCCAGAAGGTCAAGGCTGCAGTGAACCAAGATCATGCCTGGACGACAGAGTGAGACCCTGTCTCTGAATAATAATAATAATATATTAAAAAAAGAAATCTTAAAATTTGCTTTTATGCAGAAAAGATGAATTACTAAACGGATTTTTTTTTTTTAATGCTGCAGGTGTATCTTATGTGTTTGTTTTGTGCCGTCCATGAAAGAGATGCTTGTGTCAGCAGTCTTTTGATTCCTGTTTCTGTAAAAAGCCATAGCAGTTGGAGACATAGTCCCACACCCGGCTTCCTTTGGGCCCATTAACTTGTTGGCACCCTTCTCTCATAAAAAGTGTGTTTAGTGATAAAACTGGTCACACATGAGCATCTATCGGAAAGGAATCTTGTAGCTTGATATACTGAGAATTTTCCTAGACTAGTCTCAGAGACATTACTTGACTTCTTGGGAAGTAATCTGAGAAGTCAAGACAATAGTTACATGTAAAAAAATAAACTGCCTGGCCCACTTGCATCAACATGCTTTATGCTTTTGACTTGTTCATCTGCGGTTACCTTTTTAGTTTTTAAAATTGTAATGCTTGGCCAGGCGTGGTGGCTCGAGCCTGTAATCCCAGCACTTTGGGAGGCCGAGGTGAGGGGATTGCCTAAGCTCACAGGTTCGAGAACAGCCTGGGCAACTTGGCTAGACCTCATCTCTGCTATCAATCAAAAAATTAGCCAGGCGTCATAGCGCATGCCTGTAGTTCGTAGTAATTTGAGGATTGTGTTTGTATGTATCTGATTTTTGTCTCTTTCTGCAGTTAATTTGTTTTCCTTAAGAGAATTGATTAGATGGAGCTGCCTTGATTTATACATCAGTGAAAGAAGAGAAAAACCTCGACTTGTTGTATAAGTATATTGTTCATAAAACATATGGTTTCCACTTTAACACACCTGCCTTAGTTGTGGAAAAGGATGCAGTTTTTATGTGAGTTCTTTCAAGGTGATGCTTTCAAACTCTATAGTACATTTGCTTTTTACGTTTTACCCTTTCAAGTAAGGTGCCTTCTGTCTGTATCTTATGCAGCCTGCTCTCTTGCCACCTTAGGCTTGTCACAAGTCATACAAACACCCAACCTTCCCTTTCTGCTCTTTCCAGAGTAAGAGGCATTCTGCCTGAGGGAAGTGGGTGATGTGGTCAGTGGTGCTGTTTTTCTTCATTGAGAGCAAGTTGCCAGAACTAGCCATTTTTGGCATTTACTGCCAACTTTCATAACATACTGGCTTGGGAGGGAAGTACAGGGAATTTTGCTTTGGGGATCCTGAATGTCATCTGTTAAAGCATCTGGTTTCTCTGCCTGTTAGCAGGAATGATTGCAAGCAATCTCTCCACATCTTTGTCAGCTTGGGCTTGGGCTGTACTGAGTGTTTCCAGTATTTCACATTTTGGGAGCCACTGGAGTTGATTGTCCTTAATTCAGACTTGGACACCTGTTTTCTCAAGGTTGTGTCTTTCTCTCACTGGAGAATCATGAGTGTTCCTGGGTGCATGAATAAATAATGAAGTTCTGGTTTCTGATAGGACTTGTTAGCAGATTGATGCTCAAGCTTAGATATCCTCTTGACTAACAAAATAAATTACTTGTTCATTCAGCAAACTTTACATAGTACCTCCCAGGTGCCTGGGTTCTCTGCTAGGGACATGGAAGTGACTGATATGTGGTCCTTGCACACAGCACTGTAAGGGACACACACCTGAAGGGGGAAAGAACAGTGATAGGGTAGTGGGAGAAGTATAGCAGGGACAGCAGAGAGGGGGTTGCTGGAAGATGAGTGGTATATCCTAGGCAGAAGGAATTGGGAGAAGGGGCAGTCTGTGAGAGGTTGGAAGTGTGAAAGCCAGGAGCCATCAGGAAGCTGAATAGGTTGTCTCCTACACATTCAAGGAAAGCTTTGCTCGGCCTACTCATAGACAGCATACCTACAGGCTTGGCCTCACTTTGGAGAATTGTCCGGAGCAATCAGGCAGGCATCAAAGGCATAAGCTCAGTAAGTGGTATGTTTGTGGAATCACTCAGTGCCCAAATCACATGTGATCCCTAGGAGAAGGGCAACTGGTTGGATTTGGGGCTGATCTGAAATGGAGAAGCATCTTGCATCTTCTGAAGGCTGCGTGGGTCATGGCAGTATGTCAGTCATGCTTTTGGTCCTGTTAGTAGTTGCCTGTCTTGGGACTGGTAAAGTCAGCAAGACCATTTGAGTGGAGCTAGGCACCCTCTTGGTTATAGACCTGTGGAACAGGGAGTCAGATGGAGAGTGGGAGGCCTGTGAGAAGAATCAGTTGCCATCTTTCAGAACTTCTGGAGTTCAAGAGTGTGTCATATAGGACATTTTACGACTACTAATAAGGGATTCAAGTGGGAACCCGAGGCTGTGGCTTAACTTAATGGAACTTGGCATCATCCTCCCCTATGCTGTTAAGCTGGACAGCACTCATATGGGAGCCTCAAGGACTCCTCGTGCATGTCTGCTATGTAGCCCAGGATAGATGCAGACCCTGATTGACCCTTGACTCTAGAGCACATTCCCATACCAGCTAAATTAATGAACCAATCCACAAGATACCTGTTGTTGGAAAGAAGAATTATCAGAGAAGCAACCCACAGGAGAGGAGCCTCCATGCCAGAGCCCATCCTGAGGTGTGCCCTTTGTGCTCCTCTTTGCATCCTCCTCTCTGTCAGAACAGGTCCCCATTGTTCTTCTGGGTAAAGTTGTGGGAGAGTCCTGATCACTTCTATTGGTGCAGCACATGGAGTCAGTTAGATCTCATATTGGCTCCTTAGGCCTTGGGCCCAGAAACTCAATATGGAGCAGGACCTTGTTGTTGATCTGATGGGTTATACCTACAGTATGTTTTGGCTTATTTACCAAAAGCTGAAAGCTGCCCCAGTAACTAGAAACCCTATCTTTTGGGAAGGGATCTCACTCAGGAGTCCTCTCTAGCCCTGAATGTTCTCTGAGTATGCTCAGTAAGGCAGTTCCAGGAATAGCAAGTCAATACCTGTCTCTTTGCCTTTAGACCTGCAGGCTGGGACAATGAAAAGAAAATAGCTATTTTACATGAAAATTTCACAACCGTAAAGCCAGAAGATGCATATGAAGATTTTATTGTGAAACCTCCAGTGAGAAAGGTACCCAAGTCAATCACTTTAAGAATTTAGGTATTTTTTAAAATGAGGAAACCTGTAAAGAAACAGGTCTCGGACTAGGTGTGGTAGCTCATGCCTGTAATCCCAGAACCTTGGGAGGCCAAAGTGGGAGGATTGCTTGAGTCTAGGATTTTGAAACAAGCCTGGGCAACATAATGAGACTGTGTCACTATAAAAAAAATTAGCTGGGTGTGGTGGTATGCACCTGTAGTCCCAGCTACTCAGAAGGCTGAGGCAGAAATATCATCTGAGCCCAGGAGGTTGAGGCTGCTATGAGCCACTACACTACAGCCTGCGCCACAGAGAACTTGACTCAAAAATAAAAATAAAAGAAACCAGTGTTACACACTGTGCCATTTGGGGGGAAAAAAGTCCAGGACCTTTTTGTCGGTCTTTAAATGAGGTCTGACATTATGCTATAGTGGCTCAGGGTGGGGGTCGGGGGATGAGTGATGGGGTACCCACCTGGAGTTGAGTGGTACTTCCCTTTAAGTCTTGCCAGTCCTGCTGTTGCTTCTGGATTACTTTTACCAGATCCCCTCACTTGCATAATGTTGTTTACAATTTGCCAGACTTAAAAATGCCAGTTGGCTACATGCCACCACTGGTTTTGGGAAGGAGTCTGTTCTAGGCTAGAAAAACATGATTTTAGAGTCTCAACAGGGATCCCTTAGACCCATGTTGAGGCCTAAGCCCAAGATTCTCCTTTCAGCATGAATTTTGGCAGTAGTTGGGATTGTTCTTGGCCTGTGGCCACAAATGTGTATGTTGCTTCACAGCTGGTCCACGACAAAGAGTTGGCAGCAGAGGATGAGCAGGTGTTCCTAATGAAGCAACAGGTAAAGCAAGAAACCTTTTTATGCATGAAATGCTAGTTCCTAGGGCAGAGTTGGGGGTGTCTGCATGTCGTGGGGGGGGAGCACAAAGAACTTGCAGTGGTAGAGGGGTTGAGGTCAGGTCTCCTTATTCCCTCCTACTTCTAGGATTAGTAAGGGTTGGTCCACCTGCCTCGGAAGATGACCTGCCTACCCTACAGAGTCTCCTACAGAGATAGGTTTAGTATCTTTTTAAGTGCTCTTTCTCTGGAATTGTTGGTTTTCTAGCATAATACTTCTGTGTTGCTTACCAAGTAACCTGACCTTACTTCCATTATTTCCTGTGGCTCCACATAGCCCTGTGCATAAAGGCAGGTAATGCCCATTTCATAGGTGAAGAGAGTTAGCTGACAACTTAGAATGCAGACCAAGTCTCACATTGCTCTTTCACCTGGAGTATTGTTAGACACATTATGGGTCCTCTTGATGGTAAAGAAGGTCAGCAGGGGGTTTTGATGTTTTCTTCCCATCGGTTCTTGCCTTCTGTGGTCTGGTTGCTTCCTTAGCTTCCAAACTGATTATTTGGAAATACCAAACTGCTTAACTTAAAATTTTCTGCATTTATGGTGTAAAACATAGGACTTGGTTGTTATCAGTGGTGCCCTCTAGTGGAATATTTGGATTAAGTTTTTCTCCAGATCTTCAGTGCACTCTGCAGGCCTTGGTTAATGGCTGGTTTGTCCCTCTCTTTGCAGTCACTCCTTGCCAAGCAGCCACCCGCACCCACGAGAGCCTCCGTGAGTACCTCATACTACACAGAGGGTCAATGCCTAGTGTCATGTGTGTCCTCAAACTTTATATCATTATTCGTGAGAGCTTGTATTTGTGTGGCTTTCGTATTTTCAAAGGGAGTGTGGTTTCCCTAAAAAGGCCCGTGGCCAAGAACATGATAAAAACTCAGGATAGTTCTGATGAGGGAATACAGCTCTGGAAATTAGAGTGAGCTGGCTTTGTTATCTTGCTATTGCTTCCCTTAGGAGAAGCTAATCTAGAAAGGGCCTGAGTTGGGAGCAAACTTCTAGCCCTTTACTGTATAGCCCATGAAAAATATTCTGCAAGTTTGTCTTCATTTTTGGCATATACATTTTCTGTTATTTTTGTGCCTGTGTGTGACCTGAACTGGTTTTGGACTTAGGAATCCCCTGCAAGAGGACCCTCTGGCTCTCCAAGGACCCAGGGTCGAGGAGGGCCAGCCAGTGTGCCTAGTGCCTCCCCAGGCACGTCAGTAAAGAAGCCGGACCCAAACATCAAAAGTATGTATCCTTTCTCTATGCAGAGTAGCTTAGTTCAATCCTAGGCCTCAGCCCTGCAGGGACTGGATGGCCAAGTCTGTAAGGTGGAGACCTATGAAAACTGGGTTCCCTTCCCCAGTAAAGGCTGCTTTTCACTTTTCCAGAAGGAGGAGATCCATGGTTGTCAGAGACCAGGGCCTATTTCTTTGTTGAAATCAGTTGCCCATGCCTTGTTGGGCCCTTTAGCTTCCTTCAGAGAGGCAAACAAAATAGGAAGTCACTTTAAAGTGTGTATTTTGAATCATTAATTTTGTTTCTTAGTGTATTTAAATTATTACTATTTATGAATTTTGGGATTTTTTTCCCCCCTTCTCTTGTCAGGCTCAATTACTTATTAGTTCAAGTAGCCATTATCCCAGTGGCTTATTGATACCCAAAGATATTGACTATTACAAAGCTGCGAAAACAATGTTTTATGTAATTCTTGCACATTTGATGGGTGTTTTCTATTCAGGATACACGCTTCTCACAGCAGGGTTGGAGTGTTAAGGGCTCATACTACTTTGAAAACGCTGCCTCAGCTGGGCTTGGTGGCTCAACCTATAATCCCAGCACTTTGGGAGGCTGAGGTGAGTGGATTGCCTGAGCCCGCGGGTTTGAGGCCCGCCCAGGCAACTTGGTGAGACCTCATCTCTACAATAAATCAAAAACTAGCTGGGCGTGGTAGCGTGCACCTGTAGTTCCAGCTACTTGGAAAGCTGAGGCGGAAGGATCGCCGGAGTCCAGCAGGTTGAGGCTGCGGTGGCTGGGAGCGGCCACTGCACTCCAGTCTGGGTGAGACAGTGAGACTCCAGCTCAAAAAAAAAAAAAAAGAAGAAGAAAACGTTGCCTCATGGGCAGGGAGATGACTGTGGAACACAGGTTATCTCTTCTACTCCCAAACAAGTGGGAAATTTAAACATGTTTCCATTTAGTGTTCAGGTAACACATAAGTAGCCTCAGCAGAAGCAATGTATGAGAGTCATAGTAAGTGAATATTATCAGTATCCTAGGAAGATGATAACTACAAATGGTTGATTCCAAGCTGAGAAGAACTAGGGGCTGTTTTATTTTGTTTTGCTAATTAAGTCTTCCAGTTTATGTGATGTTTTGTTTTTATCTTTTAGATAATGCAGCAAGTGAAGGGGTATTGGCCAGCTTCTTCAACAGTCTGTTGAGTAAAAAAACAGGTTCTCCTGGAAGTCCTGGTGCTGGTGGCGTGCAGAGTACAGCCAAGAAGTCAGGTACAGAAGGGTCCTCAGAGACCTGTGACTCTTGGGGTTGAGCAGTGCTGGAAGGATGGGGAAGCAGATCTTTACCTCATACTGAGCAGTGTGTCATGCTTTCAGTGGGATTACTGTGTTACTATGTTTCCTTGGGATATTTAAAGTGGGATTTCTGCATATTTGGATTTTCAGGAACTGCTGTTGGGTGAATTGAGGTATAGCCTAAATTGTGAAGCTCTCCCTTGTCTCATCCACCTCTCTCTGGTAGTTACCCACCTGTCTTTCCATGTGGACTGGTAGGGCAGGTCTGTGTCTTTGGAGATCTTCGGGGAAAAAAGAACCAAGTTCCTTGGGAATTACACTTTTTCCCAAAAAGCTGGAGGACGTTTTATTTTATTATTTATTTTTTTGAGTTGGAGTCTCACTCTGTCACCCAGGCTGGAGTGCAGTGGGACACTCACGGCCACCCTGGCGTCGACCTGCTGGATTCCGGCGATCCTTCCACCTTCCAAGTAGCCGGAATTACAGGTGTGCGCTACCATGTTCGGCTAATTTTTTAATTTATTGTAGAGACGAGGTCTTGCCAAGTTGCCCAGGCTGATCTGGAACCTGTGGGCTCAAGCAGTCCACTGACCTCAGCCTCCCTAAATGCTGGGATTACATGCTGAGCCACCGAGCCCGGCCTGGAGGACATTTTAAAAGGGCCTTTGCTTTCAGTTTTCCACTGGCTATAAGGTATGCTATGAAGTGTTTTCCCTAATTGATATTCTCAGGACAAAGGAAACACTCAGGGGATCAGTCCATTCTTGGGGCAGCCTGGGCTTCCAGCAGCTCCCAAATTCTTAGAGACTCAGAGTCTGATCTAGTGGCTCAGGCTGTGGCTGGTATTATTCCCTAATGAGAAAGAGGAGTCCATTTCTAGGTCCCAGTTAGTGTTTGTCAACAGAAAAAATATGAATGCTGACTTTGTGCAGGATTGAACTGTCTGCCCTTAGTCTTATATTCTTAATGAAACAGTGTTTCCAGGCTATCCTTGTGAGTCAGTCTACAGTGTTGTAGCTAGAAACAAAACCTAGGTTGGGTATAGTGGCTCACTCCTATAATCCCAGCACTTTGGGAGGCCGAGGTGAGAGGACTGCCTGAGCCCACAGGTTTAAGACCTGCCTGGGCAACTTGGCGAGACCTCATCTCTACAGTAAATGAAGAAAAGTTAGTGGACATGGTGGCACGCATCTGTAGTTCTGGCTACTTGGAAGGCTGAGGCAGAAGGATTGCCTGAGCCCAGCAGGTTGAGGCTGCAGTGGCTGTGACCATGCCACTGTTCTCCAACCAGGGTGATAAGAGTGAGACTCTAACTTAAAAAAAAAAAAGAAAGAAAAGAAAACCTAATGACCTCTCTGGGGCAAAGAAAACAGTTTGCTTGCATTGTTGAAACTCGAGATACCACCTCTAGGGAGATGGTGAGAATGCACCGGGGTTGGGGTTGGATGATGAGAGGGTTTTCAGAAAGGTCCTTGTCTTTGGCACAAAGGCATTCTGTGCCAGGAATTATTCATAGTTGGGGTAGCACTGACCTGTGACATTTGGAATCAAGAAGGGCTGAATTAGGGTCTATCCTCATTCTTTCTAAGGATACTATCATTAAATGATTATAGAAGTCTATGTAGATCGGGCTCTATGGCTCAGCCTGTAATCCCAGCACTTTGGGGGCCGAGGCCAGTGGATTGCCTGAGACTGTGTGTTCAAGACCCGCTCGGGAAACTTGATGAGACCTTGTCTCTACAATAAATAAAAAATTAGCTGGTCGTGGTAGCACACGCCTGTAGTTCTGGCTACTTGGAAGGCTAAGGTGGAAGGATCGCTGGAGCCCAGCAGGTCGAGGCTGCGGTGGCTGGGAGTGTGCCACTGCACTGTAGTCTGGGTGACAGAGTGATACTCCAACTCAAAAAAAAAAAAAAGAAAAAAAAGGAAGTCTATGTAATTTTGAATGTTCCTTTTAAAACATTGTTTTCTGTTCTCATATCACTGCTCTTTTTTATTTTCTTTCTTCTCTCTCTCTCTGTGTCTCACTCTTGTTCTCTCTCTCCCTCTCTTTTTTTTTTTAGGACAAAAGACTGTGTTGTCAAACGTTCAGGAAGAACTGGATAGAATGACTCGAAAACCAGACTCCATGGTAACGAACTCTTCAACAGAAAATGAAGCCTGATCCTCCTTAAAAGTGCATATGTCAAATGACCAAATAACTATGTATATTGATCTGCTAAGACCAGGATTTTTGGCACATGTTATCAGTTTTTGGGGACAGGGGAGATGAACTTAAAAAAAATTCATTGGCTTGTCCAAGTGTGAAATGCATTTAGGAAGGTTACATGTCAGACCCCTTTGTTAAGGATAACCCTTGGACTCTCAGGCAGGTGACTCTAATGAGAAGCAAGTACAGCTGGGCTTCTTGTGGAGGGGAAGGTAGAGTGAGAGAAAGAGGGCCCACATTCTATCTCAGTGGAGCAAATGAGACCAGGAAATCATTGACCAGATGGTGGTTAGTCTGACCAGTTTCGTGTTAGCAAATTCACTTGTTCTTGGGAAGCAGATTAAGTAGCAGAAAGTCCAGGAAAGAGGAAGACTGAAAGGAGGAATGAGAGAAGTGATGGTGGGGAAACTGAATGTTGAGGGAGGTAGAGGAAGGAGGAGATGAGCAGTGTTAGTAAATACTGTGTGTTCAGTAGAAGTCAAAGAATCATTGTTTAAGGCTTAAAATTAGAAACATTTCCAAATTAAACACTAAGCAAAATGGAAATTAGGCTTGTTCTAAATGCATCTTTAATGTATGAAAGATGTGTTAATTGTGGGGGTGCCCAAGTCTGGTGGGGCTGACCCAGGGGTGGGAACAATGGCAGCTGTCCAGGACCCAGGCTGTGTCCTTGAGGGAGGTGCTGGGCTCCATGTATGTGTATTGTGGGGCAGACAGTCACTGTGGGATGTCTTCAAAGTCAGCAGTTACAGAATCAGTTTACTTTGAATTGTGTTTTCTAAGTAGCTCCTGCTTTGTTTTGTAAATTAAATTTTTTTTTTTTTTTACTACCACAGGCTGGCCTACTAATAGAAAATGGGTGATCGACCTCTCATTTTACCATAGTGCAATGTGCCACAGAAAGTTTGGGGGAGGTTTTTAATGTAATTGCACTTTGGTTAATTGGCTTGTACCAATCCCTGCCTTACAGTCCGTGGAAACCTTCAGGGAGGTCCACTGCTACAAAAAGGTCTTGTCCTAGCTCTCTGGTCTGATCAGTGCTATCAGATGGACAAATAAGTGTGAATGTTTTATATTGAAAATGGATATGATACATTTCTCTTGTTATGTGTTTTCATAAAATGTAGCATTTTTCTTATGGAAATAAGAATATCAGGTGTCTCCCCACTTAGGGCAAATTCATGCACATTGCCATGTCACACCACCATTCTGAAAATGACTTCAGTGGATTTGAAATGGCACTTTTAATTTTATGTATGACACAGCATTTAAATACAAACACTACCATGAATTTAATGTATAAAATTTTGTTGTCAAACCAAGGGAAAAAAACCACAGTTCACTGTGTGGAGTTTACTTTTTTTTATATGAATGTTTGTTGTCCTGTGTCTAAGCATAACTTCCCTAATGTCATTACTTTTACATACCAGATTTGACTGACCACTAATGTAGTGCTGGGCATAACTTAATATCCTATGTTGTAGACAAGACTCTTAAGACTGTCTTGAATTGCTTTTGTAAAGGTCTGAACACTGTTAAGGAGAAAGCTGAGTATTTACTTGCCTTTCTGACAAACATGTTTCTTGTGCCAGTTTTATTGTTGAAGTATACTATTTTTTTTCTTTTTTTAATTCAGTTTTTTAAAACAAATATATTGTGGCTTCCAATTACCAGGTTGTCTAGGTAATGACAGTAAACTGACTGTGGAATGATAGTTGTGGTGTAGTGACCAATAGATGCCAAACAACTTGTGACCACTCTAAAGGTGGGGTCACTTAATTCCTGGGAGCAAAATGAGTAACCTCAGAAACAAGGAATTCTTGGAAAGGCACATGCCTAAGGGATACAGTGTGATTTTAAATTTTAAAGCAAAATTTTAATTTTAATTTTTTATCATTTGAACTGATAAGCACTTTTGTGTCAATATAAAATGTACTAAAACTGATGAAATGCTAAGACACATGTCTTGTGAAGGAAGGTTTCTTGGAAACCACTTTTATTTTCTCATGACAGGTGGATGCCCCTAGTATCAGAAGAAACGAATACATAGGGTCATGTGCTCAGTGGTTGCCAAAGTCTACCAACTTTGGGGAGCTGCAGGGTTCTTTTTGGAGGGTGGGAGGAAGGGAGTTGATTTTTGTTGTTTTGGGGTTTTCAAGCATTGGAACCAAAGGCCAAATAATAAACAGCCTTTACTTTTTAAGGTAAAATTTGTTTTATTTGCAGAGTACACTTGTATGGTAGACTGTTAAAGACAATTTTATGACTATTTATACACATTATAGTAATTACATCTACTGTTTGTCTTTAAAAAAAAAAAATCAAAGAAAAGCCCAACCTTGAAGATGTGGCTGAGATAAAGGCCATGAATTGGTCTTTCCTAAAAATGTAACAGGTATGCTGCTAGATTACTTTTATTTTGTTTGCACTTTTTTTGATTGGCATTTTAAAATCAGTATTTAAACTGAGGACATTGTCTTGTTTTATTAATTTAAAAAGTTGAAAGTGACTGCTCTGTACATCATGACCTTAACAATGTTGATGCTGTAAGTGAAAGTTCACTGTTGTCTATATACTAAGTTTATTGATGTTTTTAACTTAAAATTAGGACTGCAGATGATCCCCCCACCAGCCTTAGTCCAGGGGTGTGGCTCTATCCGAGTGCAGTATGCAGTCATGTGGAACCTTGCTTTCTAGTGCTGGAAAAAGATGTCTCTAATTACTGGCTTCAATAAACACGAATCCAGACTGCTTACAATTTTTGGTGACTTTCTTTATGATAAATCATTCCATGGAAATACACTGAATTGTCTGCTAGTCATATGGGGTATCTGATTATGTAGATAAAAATATTTACCTTTTCACATTTGAAATTATCAGAAATTCTTAAATAATAATGTTATAAAGCTATTGTTTTGAACATTGTGGAGTTCAAGCTGTGTGTAGAGTACAGTGGGGTTTCCAAGTTGTCTAACATATTTTCTTGCCTCTTGGATAAACTTGATTGTCTGAATTGAACTGAGTGATTTTTACTTAGCTAATTTAGAGGTATTGAGAATTCAAGGCTGGGCACAGTGGCTCATGCCTATAATAACAGCATTTTGGGAGGCCAAGGTGGGAGGACTGCTTGAGCCCAGGAGTTTGAGGTTACAGTGAGCTGTGATTACGCCACTGCTCTCGAGCTTGGGTGACATAGCAGACCCTGTCTCTTCAAAAACAAACAAAAAACCTCCACAAAACAGCATTGGGGAATTTTAGAGCAACTGTACTATAATGCTTTTTACTTACTTACAGAAAAATTTGTTCAAGAAAATTGGATACTTTGTATTAGAGTACATGAGTTGTATTTCTGATTAACATATTCATTTTAAGCATGTTGAGATTTTTGTTCTTTAGTGTTGATTCACTATACAGATTTTTAAGACTTTATTTTGAAAAATTGTAAACCTACAGAAAAGTTCAAAAGAGTATATTGAATACCATATTTTTTATTTAGATTCACCAATTTTTGTCTCTTTCTCCCCCCTCCCTCTGTCATACTAATGTGCACAGGCACCTGCACATACTTTCCTCCTTGAATCATTTAAAATAAGTTTTAATCAGGGTCTTTCACCCCTAAATAAATCAGATGGGTCAGATCAATTGTCTTATAGAAAGTCTCATATTCTGGATTTATGTTATTGTTTCCTCATGATTTGATTCTGATTAAACATTTTTTGCAAGAATGCTGCATTCTACATAAATGAGGTTGTATATGTGCTAGTGTGGCTAGTGTGTCACATCAGTTTGTCCCTATATTGGTGATGCTGGGTTTGTTTCCTTAGTTAAGGTGGTGTCCCTCAGATCTCAGGCAGTCAGTGGGGTGCTACTGGTGAATATACTGGTCTTCAGTCACCTTTTTCTCACTGCTGATAGCACACACTGATGATCCTTGCCTGAATCAGTCACCACACTGAAGGCTCAGGAAGAATAATTTTCTTATTCTATCATTTCTTCTACATTTATTGCTTGTATTTTTTTCCCTCTGCCCTTGTTAGGTTGTTATGAATTTACAGATTTTATGAAAATTCAAAGTGTTGCAATCTAATAACTGTCTTTTTTTTTTTTTTTGAGTCAGGGTCCCACCCTGTCGCCCAGGCTGGAGTGAGGTGGCACAGTCGCAGCTCACTGCAGTCTCGAACTCAGGCTTAACCACTTCTCTTTCCTCAGCCTTTTAAGTAGCTGGGACTGCAGACGTGAGCCACCACACCTGGCCTGTCATTCTTTTTGTTTGAGCCAAAGTCTCACTGTTACCCAGGCTAGAGTGCAGAGGCACGCTCACAGCCACTGCAGGTCTCAACCTGCTGGGCCCAGGCAGTCCTTCCACCTCACTTTTTCAAGTGGCTGGAACCACAGGCATGTACCACCATGCCCGGATAATTTTTTGATTTTTTATAGAGATGTGATCTCACTAAGTTGCCCAGGCTGGTCTTGAAACCCTGGGCTCAGGCAATCCTCTCACCTTGGCCTTCCAAAATGCTGGGGTTATACGCATGAGTCACTGCTCCCAATGACCTGTCATTCTTTTTGATGCTCAGATCGCCCCAAGTTTGAACAGAAGGACCCCCTTCAACCAGCTGTGTCTTTTTTTTTTTGAGTTAGTCTCACTCTGTCACCCAGGCTGGAGTGCACTGGCACACTCACAGCTCCCGCAGTCTCAACCTGCTGGGCTCAGGTGATCCTTTAGCCTCAGCATTCCAAGTAGCTGGAATCACAGGTGCGTACCAACACGCCTGACTAATTTTTTTTTTTTTACTTATTGTAGAGACAAGGTCTCACCAAATTGCCCAGGCTGGTCTTGAATCCCTGGGCTCAGGCAATCCTCTCACCTCGGCCTCCCAAAGTGCTGGGATAACAAGCATGAGCCACTGTGCTTGGCCTTTTAAAAAAATTATTTTTATTGAGATACAATTTACAGAGTTTTTTGGTATATTCACTATGTTGTTCAACTATTACCACTATCAAATTCCATAACATTTCATTACCCCAAGAGAAACCACATACCTTGTCAGTCAAATTCACCCCTTCCCTTTTCCCTGGCAACAACAAATCTTTCCATGAATTTGCCTATTTTAGGTATTTTATATAAATGGAATCATACAGTATGTGGCCTATTTGTGTCTAGCTTCTTTCACTTAGTATAAAGTTTTCCTGCCTCGTTCATGTTGTTTCTATCAATGTTTTATTTTTTTTTAGAGGCAGGGTCTTGCTATGTTGCCCAGGCTGCTTTTGAACTCCTGGGCTGAAGCGACCCTCTTGCCCAAGCATCCCACATAGCTGATTTGAGTCACTCTATCTTTTTAGAGATAGGGTCTCAGCTGGGCGTGGTGGCTCATGCCTGTAACCCCAGCACTTTGGGAGGCGGAGGCGAGAGGACTGCCTGAGCTCAGGAGTTTGAGACCAGCCTGGGCAATATGGTGACATCTCATCTTTACAATAAATAAAAAAATAAGCTGGGTATGATGTGCAGGCCTGTGGTTCTAGCCACTTGGAAGGTTGAGGAGGAAGGATTATCTAAGCCCACCAGGTCGAGGCTGCGGTGGCCGTGAGTATGCCACTGCACTCCAGCCTGGGCAACAGAGTGAGACTCTGACTCTAGACAGATAGATAGATAGATTAGATAGATAGATAGATAGATAGATAGATAGATAAAGATAGGAGATAAAGGGACTTCCTGGGCCGGACATAGTGGCTCAAGCCTGTAATCCCAGCACTTTGGGAGGTGAGGGGATTGCCTGAGCCTAAATCAAAAAATTAGCCGGGCATGGTAGCTTGTGCCTGTAGATCCGGCTATTTGGAAGGCTGAGGTGGAAGGATCGCCTGAGCCCAGTGGGTCAACTCTGGGGTGGCCGTGAGCATGCCACTGCACTGCAGCCTGGGAGACAGTGAGATGCCAACTAAAACAAAAAAAAGGGTCTCGTGTCTCCCTGCTTCGGCCTCTAGAGTGCTGGGAATACAGGTATGAGCCACCATCCCTGGCCTGTCTTTTAAACAGTTATAGCAAGAGTGTGAAGTATTATTTCAATAACTAAGGATGTTGTGGAGCATCTTTTGATGTACTTATTGGCCATTTATATATAAATTTATATATCTTCTTTGGAGAAATGTCTAAGTTCTTTGCTCATTTTAAAATTAGGTTATTTGCTTTTTTACTGTTGAGTTTGTAAGAAAGAGTTCTTTATATATTCTGGATACTAAACTTTTACCAGGTATAGCTGTGTCCTTTTGACATGCTCCTGTTGGTCTGAGCATTTTCCTCTTTTCTGACACATAAAGCTCTTCCAGGTTCACCTTGCATTTTCCATGCCTTTGACCTGGAATCACCCATTTTTCCAAGGAGCCCTGGTATCTTTTAGTGGGAGATTGGTCTTTGGAAACTAAGATCTGGACTTTAATCATACTTAATGTTACTAGGTGTTGTGTTCTGACTTTTAGGTCCTTTCAGTGGACATATCATTTGTATCTTTCACTTAACATTGCCATTAAGTTGGTTTATATTAGTTCATGGAAATTTTTATTATTTATGGCTACAGAGCACTCAATTGTGTAATATACCGTGTTTATTCAACCAGCTCCTATAGATGGGCATTTAGGATGTTTCCAATCTTTTGTTGTTACATGTGATGCTGCAGTGAATAACCTTGTGCCTATTTGTGTTTATTTGTGGAGGTGTGTCCTCAGGGTAAATTCCTAGTAGTGGACCTATCAATTCAAAAGGTAAATGCACATGTGTAGCTTTTGTTAGACATTATTAGAATCCTTCCCATAGAGATTACACCAATCTGCATGCCTATCAGCAGTTGCACAATTTATTTATCTATCTATCTATTTATTTATTTATTTTTGAGTTGGAGTCTCACTCTGTCACCCAGACTGGAGTGCAGTGGCCGCTCCCGGCCACCACAGCCTCGACCTGCTGGGCTCTGGCGATCCTTCCACCTCCGCCTTCCAAGTAGCTGGAACTACAGGCGCGCGCTACCACATCCGGCTAATTTTTGATTTATTGTAGAGATGAGGTCTCGCCAAGTTGCCCAGGCAGGTCTCGAACCCGCGGGCTCAGGCAATCCACTCACCTCAGCCTCCCAAAGGCACGGGATTACAGGCTGAGCCACCAAGCTCGGCTTGTACAAATTATTAATTAATCATAGTTTGCCTTAGTTTGCCTTAAAATTGAGTTTAGGAAGTTTGGTGAACAAATTTTTATTTGGAGAATTATTTTATTTGATGATATTAGCAGTAACATTATAATAGCAAATACCAGTATTAGAGATTGCTATATACCAATTACTCCTCTATATATTTTATATAAATTGATTTAATCTTTACAACAGCTCTGAGGCAAATACTCTGTCATTACATCCTAGTTTCCAGATGAGGAAGCTAAGGCACAGATAGACTAAGTCGCTCCTGGGGTCAGAGCCGGAATTTGAACCCAGGAAGTCTAGCCTCTGTGTTTGATCTAACCTAGGTGCTATGCTGATATTAACTGTGCCATTTAAAGGAAATAGAGAAAATATATCAATTGAAAGTATTTGTCTGTGGTCCTAAGCAGACGTGTGTTGGTGTTCCACATTTTTTCCCTTGCCATCATGGATGGAGGAGTTACTCGTTAGGTGGTCAGAAATGGCAGATGGAGAATATATCCAAAGAGAAAGTATCCAGTGTACTTATACAAAGAGGGAAGGAGCTGTAGTCGTAGGCATCTTGCTGGGAAAGGCAGGTTGAGCTGCCTGCCACTCCTATCTTGGAAAGACCTTCCTCTTAAGGCATGAAGACCTTTAGGAGTCACTTATGGCAAGGGCCCTTGGCAGGCCCTGAGACTGATTTGACCAGTGCGGATATTCCTCAGTGTATGTGTGAGTGAGGCTAGAAGGCTGACCTGACTGTTCACCTGCCTTAGGATCCCTCACACATATTGCTGACCCAGTCTCGATTCCTTCTTTGCTACCTCTGGACTGGAAGCAGCACGTGAAGTGAGGCAGCTGGAATGTTGGGGAGGGTATGGGTTCTGCTGGGTTTCAATCCTGGTGCATTCTCTGGTGACTTTCGAATTAAGCAAGTACAGTTTAGGCAGATGACAAATTGAGCTAGAAGTCATACAAAACCAGAACTGGGGAACTCTACCCTTCTTAGGCATTCTTTCCCCATCTTTGTATAATGGGAACAAATGTCTTTCCAGTCATTTTGGACATTAGAGAAGGTTACATGTGACTGGCATATGGTAGGTCTTTGGTGTAATTGTTGACCCTTAAAACATCTCTAGGAAGTTGTCCCACTCTTAGCCCCTACCTTTTTGGTTGTGGCATTTAAGTTTGTAGCTTAAGTATCTCATTTCTAAAGGCCAGAGGAGGGATGGATGTGCTGTGTCCATTCACCATGGATGATTCCTGATGCAGCTCCTGCAGGTGGCTCCAACAGAGCCTGGATTCTGGAAGCAAGGACAGTGACATTTAGTATTGTATTCCTTACCCTGCAAGGCTAACAGCTAAAAGGATGCCGGGTGCTGTCTTGATGTTCTCTGTGCCTGCTTGATGAAGCACAGACCGTGTGTTCTGACTAGGAGACAAGTGATGGGCCAGTAGCAGTGGTGTTGAGCAGAAGGAAGAAGCTAAAACTCCCACTGAGGATCAACAGTGCCCCCTGCTGGTCTGAGATGAGTCAGGCCAGAAATGTCTCCCTGGGCTCTGTGGCTGAGGGCATCACAGTCTGAAGGGAGAGGAGACAGTAGGGATTTCTAGGCCAGGAACTGGTAGAGGTGGGGTTCCAGAGCAGTGGGGACCAGGGATGTGTGTGGGACAAGAAATCCTTTCCCCAGGCTTGGGCAGTATTTCACACAGGACGAGCCTAACCTTTCAAGTATTTCTAGCCTTGTTAAGAAATTCCTAACTGGGCATAGTGGCTCACGCGTGTAATCCCAGCACTTGGGGAGGCCAAGACAGGGGATCACTTGAGGCCAGGTGTTCAAGACCAGCCTAGGCAACAAAGTGAGACCCAATCTCTATTAAAAATATAATAATAATAATAAATTCTCGTGTGGGTAGATTGTTTCCATCAGACAACTCATTGAGATATTTTTACATATAATTTTTTTTTTTTGAGTTGGAGTCTCACTCTGTCACCCAGACTGGAGTGCAGTGGCTGCTCCCGGCCACCGCAGCCTTGACCTGCTGGGCTCTGGTGATCCTTCCGCCTGATCCTTCCACCTCAGCCTTCCAAGCAGCTGTAACTACAGGCGCGTGCTACCACACCCGGCTGATTTTTTGATTTATTGTAGAGATGAGGTCTCTGCACCAAGTTGCCCAGGCGGGTCGTGAACCCACGGGCTCAGGCAATCCACTCACCTCAGCCTCCCAAAGGTGCGGGATTACAGGCTGAGCCACCGAGTCTGGCTTACATATAATGATTTTATGTAACATTTAATTGAACCAATTTCTTGCTTAGAACTGAATTAGCTGACATTCCTAAGTGATCATCAGGATCGCCCATCTTCTTCATCCTGCCTCCCCCAAAACCCACTCAGCTAAGCAGTCTTTAAAGAACTATTTAAAGTTCTACTAGAAAAGGCAAACACAATGTGAAGGCATTTAAGTTTTTGTTTTGGAAAGCATTCAACGATTTAAAACTATGTTCCTTTTTAAGGCAGTAGCTTGTCTTAAAGAGTCGGGGTGCCTTGGTACATCTGTCAGCAGCCTGTGCCCTGTCACATCTGCTCTTGATATTTAAAATATTTAGCACCATTTTACTGTGAATCCATGTTTGACCTATTCAGAATCATCTAACAAATCCTAGCCTGGAATTAAACTTGGGAGTATGTAGGAGGCTAAACATTATCATTGTTTAAGCTTTGCGTACAGAAAATAATGTGGGTGTTGAGAAAGTATTTCAGAGATTCCACTTAATGTTAGGTGGTTTTGCACCTCGACATGTTTTCTGTCTCACAATAGGCCCGTGAGAGGTGAGCAAATAGCAAGGGTTTGTTTGCGCTGCAGGTTCTGGTGCAGGCTCTGCCTCTGATTGGCTGCCTCGCTCTTATAGTCCTCTTCCTGTTTGTAAAAGCCTAACTCTAGGTTTCCCAGAGTGCGTTCTGGAGCATGTCATCTAGTAGGTAGTCAAGTAGGTTTGGAAGACTCAAGGTTAAACTACATTCAACAGACTTTTTTTTTTTGAGTTGGAGTCTCACTCTGTCGCTCAGACTGAAGTGCAGTGGCACGCTCTCGGCCACCACAGCCTCGACCTGCTGGGCTCCGGCGATACTTCCACCTTATCCTTCCAAGTAGCCGGAACTACAGGCGCATGCTACTACACCCGGCTAATTTTTTTGATTTATTGTAGAGCAGAGGTCTTGCCAAGTTGCCCGGGTGGGTCTCGAACCCACGGGCTCAGGCAGTCCACTCGCCTAGGCCTCCCAAAGTGCTGGGATTACAGGCTGAGCCACCGAGCCCGGCCTCAACAGACTTTTAAAAATTAATACATTATAATTATACATGTTTTAGGGAGTACAGTTTGCTGTTTTGATACATGTGTGCGTTTTATAGTGTTCAAATCAGGGTAGTTAGCATATCCATCACCTCATGCATTTATCATTTGTTTGGGGTGCAAACATTTTTAAAAAACCTCTTAGTTCTGGAAAATTCTAGAAAATGAAAAGAAAAACCTCTCATAGCTATTTGTACTATAATTATACAATATCTTGCTGTTAATCATGGTCACCTTGCTATGTAATTGTAATTTTGTACTCATTGACCAACTTCTCCTCTCCTCTTTTCCCCCAGCCCCTCCCCAGTCTCTGTTAATCCCTGCATTAAACACAATTTTTTTTTAAAGCAATGGGGTTTCGCTTGGTCACCCCGGTTAGAGTGCAGTGGGTCAATCATCGCTCACTGTAACCTCAAACTTCTGGGCTCAAGCAATCCTCCCACCTCAACCTCCTGAGTAGCTAGGACTATAGGCATGCACCACCGTGCCTGGCTAATTTTTTAATTTTTTTGTAGAGACAGTGTCTTGCTATGTTGCCCAGGCTGGTCTCGCACATCTGGGCTCAAGGGAGCCTCCTGCCTTGCCTCCCAAAGATCTGAGATTACAGGCATGAGCCACCAGGCCCAGCCTAAACAGATTTTTGTTTTGATTTGTTTTATGGGTGATCAGTATGTGTGACTCTTCAGAAGGCCTTGAGCGTGGAGTTCCTCATCTAGCTCTGACTGTGGCCATCTTCCAGGTTCCACAGAGTACTCTTTGAGAACAGGGTTTCTGAGGCTTGGTAAAGTTCCATGTTTATAGTACCTTTCAGCCCCTCAGTTTCCTCTCTCCTGCCTCTCTTCCCCTTCACTGTCCTTGCCTCAGAGGAAATCAGCATCTGTAAATTGATGAATTTGTCATAATTAGGACAAGTCTGGAAGCTATTGCCTCCTCTGAACAAGTTTCTCCTGTGGTGCACAGTCCTGGGCACAATGGGGAGTTCAGCAGATACCTGCTGATGCTGAGTGCTGAGTCCTTATAGGAAGCATCACCAAACATAGCCTCATACCAGTCATTCTGCCAGATGGTTCTCCCTGCACTTGAAACCAGAAGTATTTCTGGCACTGAGCTGAACTGGAACTGCTCTGTCAAAAGGAAAACTAGCCCACAACCCTAAGCCTCACACCTGGGCTGTATCAGCTGGGAATTCTGTGTCAGACAGACTTGAGTTTGAGTCCTGCCCCCGAGCCTGGCAGTTGCGTAGTTGTGGAGAAGTCATGTAACCTCTCTGAATCTCACCATCATCCTCTGTAAAGTGGTGAGAAGAATCTCGCCTACCTCGCCAGGCAGCCAGCTACATTGATTAAGGTGTGTGCACTACACAATGTGTAGTGGGCACACAGTGTCCCAAAACAGAACCAGCCCTGAACTAACTGGATAGACTGGATATTCAGACCTTAGTTCTTGAAAAGACCATAGAAATCGCCACCTTATAGGTGAAATAGGGCCAAGGAGGGAAATTATTTTTCAGGGTCACACAGAGTCAGAAACAGAGTTGGGAGTGAGAAACTAAGTGTGGTTGATGCTACCTCACTGCCTTCCTCTACCTGATCTTCATGCTTTTCCCTAGCTAGTTTTCAACCAGCAGCCTGGACAATGCTAAACGCCAAGCCTTAAGTCTGAAGAAATAAATTGCTAGTTGAGACTGAATAAGAGCTATTTTAGAGCAGACGAGCTTTTGACACACCATAAATTCCATCACCTGGGCAACTGCCTGATTTCTTGGCCAAGGGAGCTCTCTGCCATCTGCATGCGTGGGCATCTGAATTGAGGTATGTGGCCTCCTGGTGCCTCCTCCCTGCCTCTCCTCAGCAGCCATAGGTATCGTCTAATGAGCCGTGGGCATGTTGGTGACATTCAAGATGCTGGTGACAGGGAGATGGGCCCTGCTCCTCCTACACAGCTCTATTCTTCTGGGAATATAGACAAGCCAACTGATGTCTCTAATGCCACAGATAGCTTCTCTCTCCTCAAAAGAAAAAACAAAATAGGGCTGGGCACAGTGGCTCATGCCTATAATCCCAGCACTTTGGGAGGTCAAGACAGGAGGATTGCTTGAGCCCAGGAATTCGAGACCAGCCTAGGCAACATAATGAGACCTCATCTTTACACACACACACAAATACACACAAATTAGCTGGGGTATGGTGGTGTGCATCTGTAGTCCCAGCTACTTGGGAGGCTGCAGCAGAGTGATTGCCTGAGCCCAGGATGTCAAGGCTGCCATGAGCTGTGTTTGTGCCACTGCACTCTAGCCTTAATGATAGTGTAAGACTCTGACTCAAAAAAGAAAAAAGGAAAAAAATTACAACAAAATTGTTGCAGGGCTCTTCTTCCCCCAAAATTCGACCCTAAAGCCTTTAGGGATAGAGCATGGTAGGTATCTATACTTGGGGGTGGAGTGGGGAGCTATGGAGACCTCAAGCAGGGTTTTGGAACCTGAGCAAGGTGAAGAATGTCCCTATAAGTGAGGATGGGAGAGTGGCCTGGCATGGAGTGTTAGCTGGCATGGTGAAGAGGGTGTTCTCCCGTGGGTGAAGGGAGAGGAGGGAGGGGCATAGGATGCCAGAGCCCAAGTGGGTTGAGGAAAAGCAAACCCATGGTCTTTCCTAGTGGGGAGGAAAAAGGGTATCAGCCTGGAGTGAGTGAGGACAGCATCCACCATGGAGTAGAGCAGCCAAGCAGGAGGTGTCAATCAGTGGGGTGGCCCAGTGTGGAGTAATGTGGTGAGGGGGACATCCATGCAGGGATGGAGTGATGGTATAGAGGGGAGGATGGTTGCATATAAGCATTGGTCAAATACATTAATGGGGCTGGGTGCAGTGGCTCAAACCTGTAATCCCAGGCTCAAACCTGTAATCCCAGCACTTTAGGAGGCTGAGAGGATTGCCTGAGCTCAGGGGTTCGGGACCAGCCTGGAGAAACTTGGCGAGACCTCGTCTCTACAATAAATCAAAAAATAAGCCAGGCGTGGTAGCATGTGCCTGTAATTCCGCTACTTGGAAGGCTGAGGCAGAAGGATTGCCTGAGCCCAGCAGGTTGTGGCTGTGGTAGCTGTTAGCATGCCACTGCACTCCAGCCTGGGTGACAGAGTGAGACTCCAACTCAAAAAATAAATAAATAAAAATAGTGGATGGAGGATAATGGGAGCCAGGTTTCTAACTCCAGAGAAGGAAGGCACAATTATGAAAAGAGAAAACTAGAATGAACCTTATGATGTTGGATTGGAATTGGAAGTGTCAGTGTGAACTTGGGGTTTTCAATACATTCACCCATAGAAATGTTTAAGAACATTAATTAACCAACTGTGGTGGTGTGCATCTACCTGTGAGGCCGGGTGGGAGTATCACTTGAGCCCAGGAGTTTGAGGCTGGGTAGGAGGATCACTTGAACCCAGGAGTTTGAGGCTGAAGTGAGGCATGATCACGCCACCTGCACTCCAGCCTGGGTGACAGAGTAAGACCCTGACTCTATAAAATAAAAATAAATTAGATATAAATGTGTACATATATATATTTCCACACATGCATATATTATCTTTTTTCCCTGAGAGGGCCTGGAAGCAGCAATAGCCCAATTACAATAAGCACATCTTATGCCAAGATCTTGGTTTCTAAGTACCATTCCTCAGTGAAACAAATCAGAGCTTCCTGGAGAAATGGCTGATTCCAGGGCTGGGAAAGGAATAAAAGCATAAGATGAGCCAGGAACACCTGTGCCAGAAAGTAAGAACAGACTCAAAGAAAAATAGAGACATGTAAGGAAGACACAGGAGCCTGTGCCATGGTGGTGTGCACCTACAGTTCCAGCTACTCAGGAGGCCAATCTTGAGCCCAGGAGTTCAAGGCCTCGGCTACATAGCAAGACCTCACTTCTTTGAGGAAAAAGAAAAAAAAAAAAGACACAGGAGCCTGCTGTCCAAATTGAGGAAAATCTGAGCAGGAAAAACAAAAACAAAAACCTGGCACAGTGACTCAAGCCAGTAATCTCAGCACTTTGGGAGACTGAGGCAAGAGGATTGTCTGAGCCCACGGGTTCGAGACCAGCCTGAACAACTTGGCGAGACCTCGTCTCTACACTAAATCAAAAAAATTAGCTGGGTGTGGTAGTGTGCACCTGTAGTTTCAGCAACTTGGAAGGCTGAGGCGGAAGGATCACCTGAGCCCAGCCGGTCAAAGCTGCGTGGCTGTGAGTGTGCCAGTGCACTCCATCTGAGCGACAGAGTGAGACTCCAACTCAAAAAATAAAAAAAATAATAATACCAGTCAGTGGTGTGCACCTGTAGTCCTAGCTACTCAGGAGGGAGGCTAAGGCAGGAGGATCACTTGAGTCCAGAGTTGAGGTTACAGTGAGCTATGATTGCTCCACTGTATTCCAGTCTGGGTGACAGAGTGAGACTCTGTCTCTTAAAAAGAAAAAGATTGCAATGGATTATAACCCATGGAGTAAAATAGGAAATCATTAGTCTATAATGATATAAATAAAGTAATAAATTGAAAGTTCAGTGTAAAACAACATTCCATTCCTCATCAAAACTTCAAATTTACATGATTTATTCAATAGGTTATAGCCCATCACTATCAGAATTTATTTTGATGCCCAAATTGTCTCAGATTTATTTATTACATGGGAGAAAAAGTATATTACAGTGGAGAAGTCTGGTAGACACAAGCCCAATCAGCAGATCAAAGTTAACATCATTAGTAATCTGACAATGGCAATTGTGTGCCTCCTGATAGCATGTACTGAGAACACAGCATCACTGCTGGAATATTTTTGTCAAAAATTTTTATTTTTATTTTTTGTTTTTTGAGTTGGAGTCTCACTCTGTTGCCCAGGTTGGAGTGCAGTGGCATACTTACAGCCACCGCAGCCTCGACCAACTGGGCTCAGGCAGTCCTTTTGTCTCAGCCTTCCAAGTAGCTGGAACTAGAGGCATGCACCACCATGTCCTGCTAATTTTTCTTGATTTATTGTAGAGACGAGGTCTCGCCAAGTTGCCCAGGCTGGTCTCAAACCTGTGGGCTCAAGCAGTCTCTAGCCTCTGCCTCCCAAAGTACTAGGATTACAGGCATGAGCCACCGCACCCAGCTTATTTTTGCCCAAAATGTATAACCAGGATCTAATCATGAAGAAACATCAAAAAACCAAAATTGAGGGACATCCTATAAAATATTTGTCTGTAATCTTCTGAAGTGTCAAGGCCATGAAAGTCCAGGAGCATCTGAGGAACTGTTCTAGTCTGAAGGAGACTACAGGCATGACAATGAAGAGGGTAACACATGATTCTTAATGGCGTCATTTTGCTGCAACACACTGGCAAGACATGATTGGGATCTGAGAGTCAGATGGCAGTAATGAATCAATAGTTTCCTGATGTTGATGTGTATTCTGGTAAAGGAGGTAAATATCCTTTGTAGAAAATACACACTAAAGTATTTGAGGGTGACAGTATAGTAGAGTGGCAATTTACTCTCAAACGATTTCAGAGAAAAACTTTGTACTATACTTACCTTTTTTTTCTAATTTTGAGTGTGTTTCCACATAAATATATTGAATTAAACATAACCAAACTTCAAGTCTGCCCATGTATGCAGGCTAAGAATCAAAGTGGAGAGACATTCAGACCATTCACAATGGCCCCTTACACCTCTTCAGCCATTGCTACTTCCTTAGTAAGTGTGATCCTTCGCCACTCTTCCATTTCTCCTCCCCTACTCTCTAACCTCCTAGACTCTTCCCTTGCTATGTCCTACCATTTTGCTCTCCTGCCCAATCCGCTCACTTACCTAAAGTCTGTCCTTCAAGGCTTAACTCAGGTTCTCATGGATCCAGCTTCCTGAACTCTTGGGACACTTCTGGCGGCCCCAGGGTTTCCCCCAAAAGGTCTGGGGAACCCTTGGTGCCCACAGACATATTCTTAGGGCCTATAAGACCTTTTTCCCTTTAAAAGGGCTCTATACATTATTCATGGTAACAGTGTCTCTACTATCCACTTGAAACCGAGGCGATAAGACTTTGAATTATTCATCTGTACTTTAGTTTTTGCCCAAATCTGATCATGTCAGTCCCCTGCTTAAAGAGCAAAGCACAGCTCCAATGCCTCTGCAGGCTACAGGAACCTTCAGACTCAGTTCCCAACCTACTGTTTCTGCCCATCTATCCCTGCTCCTACCTGTCCTTCACACACTTTCTAGCCCTTACCCATGTCTGAACAAGAATCCAGACCACTCACCTCTTTCTGAACCCCTCAGGCCTTTTTGTCAGACCCTTTGCTTAGGCTGGCTCCTCTTTCCAGAATGCTTTTCTCTTTCTTGCTTGTTCAGAATCCTGTCACCAACATTGAGTAAGCATTTGCTGAGTGTTTATTTTGTCTCAGAAACAATTTTAAATCCTTTACAGATAACAGGTGAGGAAAGTGAGGCCAACAGAGGTTAACATCTTGTCTGAGGTTTCATAACCAGTGAGTAAAATCTTGTTCCACAAACAGTCCTTTTGAGCCTACCACACATCTGGCCCTGAGCCAGACCCAGAGATAAATGAGACCTTTGCCTTCTTAGGGCTCATGGTCTGGAAGGGCAGCATACACATGGGTAAACAGTAAGTCGTAATACAATGTAATAAATACTTTGACGCCAGGGGCTGAGGATGCCAGGCCAGGAGCACCAGACCCAGGCTGGGAACTTAGGAAGGTGTTCTTGGATGAGGTGACACCTAGCCTGAACCCTACAGAATGTCCAGGAGTTAGCCCTCCTCACTGGGCTGTTTTGAGAATTAAATGAGTTAGTATATGAAAACCAAGTAGAACAGTATCTGGCACATAGAATGCACTTTGTGTCAATGTTCCCCTCCCCCCAGCCTCATAAAGGCACAGGTGTTTTTATTGCTGGGGTGGGGTAAAGAAAGAACAGGTGAGACGATGAGTTATATTTGGTCTCATGGAACTCAGGATGCCCAAGGGTGATATTTAGGGGACAGCTGGATCTAAGTGGATGGAGCTCAGGAGAAAGGTCTGGAATTATGGAAAATGGATGAAGATGGTGCCCTGAGGAAAACAGACCTCTAGAGACTGAGCTAAAGATAATAGGAGAAGAACAATCAGAGAGGTAGGAGGAAAATTAGGAGAGCCTGAGAACAGAGACTGTTTCAAGAGGGCAGGACCTGTTGGTAGAATCACTTGCTGCTGAACTACTTAGCTTTCAAGTCCCAGTTTAGCTCCATGAAACTCTTGCCCCAGGCAGTTGTACTGGCCTTGTAGTCTCATAGATACTTACAGCTGCTATTCCTGTCTCCCACTTTAGGCCTAAGCATCAGACGTTCAGGAGGAGGTCCTAAGACTCTACCCCTTGAGTGATTCATATGCATTCTAGAGAAAAATCCCAGGATGGGATTCTCATTGGCTCAACTCAGGCCCCATGTCCACCCTCAGCCAGTCATTAGGGTAGAAGGGCCATAATTGGTCTTGGATCAACTGCTCACTCTTCCTTTGTGGGCATCTCCTGTCCAGGGAGGCAGGTGTTGGAGTAAAGAGCAGCCCTCAGAACAAGGAGGGATGGAGGCTGGGCAGACCACTGTGGTTCAACAATCACTCCCTCCCATCCTAGTTCTGTGAGAGCCTTGCAGCCTCAGCATGTGGCTCAGGCTCAGGACAGGACAGCAGCAAATGCTTAGTGGGTGGGTATTGCCTTCTGGTCTTGAACTCCCGGACTCCGGCAATCTACTCACCTCCACTTCCCAAAGTGCTGGGATTACAGGTGTGAGCCACCACACCTGGCCTTTTCACGGTTAGTTTAGCCAGCAACTGGCCCAGCACGGGCTTCAGTACTGGAGGGTAAGTGGAGGTATTTCTCCCATTTCCTTGTGGCCACTGTCTGGGCCTTCTTCCCAAGACAACCATTCCCCTTCCCTGCCAAGGGGAGAGTGAGGCAGGTGTCCAGCAGGTGAATCCTCCCCTGAACTGTCAAATGCCATTAGGGTTTGGAGGCATCAGGAACCAAGAATGAAGGTCCCACAGAAGATGGGTTGTCCTTGGTCATTGTAACCAAAGGAATGTCAAACTGGAAAATCCCAGTGAGGACTATTTTTAGAGAAGACTTGGAGAGCATTTTTCTGACTGAAGGGACAAGGTCCTTCAGAAGCAGCAGTTAACTAACCTTTGAACCGTCCCTGCCTGGAATTCGCCCAGGCTCTGGCCCCTCCCTGCAGGCATGTGGGAACATTGCTGGAGAAGTCTGGTCAAGGCCTGGCCACAGAGGAGAGGGACAGGGACATTGTGATGCATCTTTCAAACACAAAAATTAGTTTTTGTTTATTTTTACATCTTTGAGTCTAATCCTTCAAACACAAAGACTTCTACTAGCAGCTTTCTTTAAAAGGTCTTTCAGAAGTAGAATAATTTCAAACCAAGTTGTTTGTCTTGAAACATTAAATATAAAATTTTGTGGTTTTGGTTTATGCTTTTAACAATGATAATTGTCTTCTTACTATGTGTTTGAAATCTTCTACTTACACCACTGTCCATATTTTACCTCTGTTTGAGGAGGAAGCCTTTTAAGGCTCCTGCTAATAACTGAGTTTATTAAAAGTAGCAGATTAGATCTATTGCTTAACTGAAGTGACAGGAAAGCCTCCCCCCCAGGACTTGCAGGGATGCACTGGGGAGGAGCCTAAGTAAGAAACGAAATGAGCTCATGTCTATAATCCCACCACTTTGGGAGGCCAAGATGAAAGGATTGCCTGAGCCCACGGGTTCCAGACCAGCCTGGGCAACTTGGTGAGACCTCATCTCTACAATAAATCAAGAAAAATTAGCCGGGCACGGTGGCACATGCCTGTAGTTCCAGCTACTTGGAAGGCTGAGGCAAAAGGATCGCCTAAGCCTAGCAAGGCCGAGGTTGCAGTGGCCGTGAGCATGCCACTGCACTCCAGCCTGGGCAACAGAGTAAGACTCCGACTCAAAAAATAAAAATTTGAAAAAAGAAAAGAAATGAGTGCAAGCCCCTTTTTCCTAACCATGATCAGGCACTGCCTTCAGAGGCAGGTCATGCAGGGACCACAGTTTGGGAAGATGTTTTACTCCCAGGTCTTCATG
Organism: Carlito syrichta; assembly: GCF_000164805.1. Taxonomy (NCBI): domain Eukaryota; kingdom Metazoa; phylum Chordata; class Mammalia; order Primates; family Tarsiidae; genus Carlito; species Carlito syrichta. The sequence continues at coordinate 321,893 of NW_007097662.1, forward strand.
GAATTTAGAATCTCAACTCCTTGTAGGGCCATTGCTTCTGAGGGTCGGGCTCTGTGAGTCCGCTGTTCAGTGAAGTCAGAGTATGTGAGGAGGGGATCCCTAGACTTAGAGGTTGTTGCCCTTGGCAGGAGCCAGGGCCAAGGGACTTGGGAAGAGACCAGACCCTATCCAGGGGAACCAAGGTGTGGGGAGTAACCAGTATCTAAGGCTGCTACACGTGAGCATGGTTTGAAAAACAGGTACTGACTGTATAGAGCAGTGGTTCCCAACCTTTTTCGCATCAGGGGCTGGTTTTATGGAAGACAGTTTTTCCACAGGCAGGGGAGTGAGGGTGGGAGTGGGGGGATAGGGGTAGGAATCTTCAGGAATAAGATTCTCAAAAGGATCGGGCAACCTAGATCCCTAGCAGGTGCAATTCACAATAGGGTTCACACTCCTAGGAGAATCTAATACTGCAGTTGATCTGACAGGAGGCGGAGCTCTGCTCAGTACTACTCACCTCCTCCTATGTGGCCTGGTTTCTAGAGGGCCACGGACCCATATGGTCCACGGCCCAGGGGGTTGGAGACCCCCAGTGTAGAGAAAAGGGTCAATGATAAGGAACTTATTAAACACTGGGATGAGAACGGCTGTCATAAGAAACCTTGGCCAACAGCCTAAGCCTCCTGAGGCCCAAGCATGTCTGCATGCCTGAAGTAACCCTCCATATCCTGGCTGTCCTGAGCAGCTCTTCCAGGATAAGTTCAGGGTCTGAGATAAGACTCAGCATTCTGGCAGAATCTGTCCTCAGGAAGCAACTAATAAAGTAGCATCTGGCTTAATCACCAGTCTCTTCTGAGTCTGGTTGCCCTGAGACAACCCTAGATGTGTGGACTAGACCCTGGAACCTGGAGGCCTGTCCAAGGGCTGCCTGCCTTTTTATTATTTATTATCTTCATTTTGTCTTTAGCATCCGCAGACACCCATAGGCACAGCTGTAGCCAGGGACTTAAGATGTATTACAATTTAACACTGATGAAGGCACCATAATGCCAGGTTTTGTCTACTATTTAAGGATTCATGTGGGATTCCCAACAATACTCTTTGGAAGTCTGTGAACTTCTGCTAAAAACCAAAAAAGAGAATTTTGAGTCTGTCCCTGGAACTAAAAATAAATGTAGGCTAGTGTCCAGGAAAGGAAATAATTTAATAAGTACTGGAGGGCAGCTTCCATGCTTGCTTCTGCTCAATCCATCCCTGCACTGAAGCCAGAGAAAGCAGCCTACAAGGCAGGCCTCATGGGCCACCCTTGTGCTTAACACTCTTCTGTCTGGAGCCCACCCTCTTCCATGGCCCACGAGGCCCCACAGGGACTGGCCCATGGCCACTTTCAGCTTCAGGTCTTGTTTGCCAGACCTCCTCCTCCCCTTAAATTCTGCACTTGAGTCTTCAATGTGTTTTGCTCTTGCTTATCTCTAGGCCTTTTCACATGTTGTTCCCTCCACCAGGAATACTCTTCCACCACCCCTCACCGTCCTTTTGCCTGGCTAACTGGTGTTCATATTTCAGAGCTCAGCTGAAATTCTGACTCACAGACTCAATATCCCTGCTTTTTTTTTTTTTTTTTTGAGTTGGAGTCTCACTTCATCGCCCAGA